>NW_009634172.1:103806-106653 GCF_000690535.1 Cariama cristata | reverse complement strand
CATCTTCATAAATGCAGTAGTACCTGCATGTATGCACTAGAGGGGTGCAGCCTCTCTGCATCATCAGGTTACTGGTATACCAGAATATATATGATCTTCTAAATATCACTTTGCTGGGTGAGTTATGACATCATCTTTGGAGAGAAAAAAGCTTGGTGGAAAACTTGCTTCAGGAAATAGAGAGGTAGGAAAATATGGCTGCAGCTTCCAAGATAACCTGACTATATTTGACAGGAAGACTCATTCAGGGCACAGGAATTAGGGAGAGGGGAAGATAATCCTGAGCAAGTGTCTGAAAGGTGTAGAGGCATAGATATGTACCATTCCCAGGTTACCCGAGTGTTAGCTGAGGATCTTAAGAACAGGCATAGCTAAGAACCCTCTGCTTCTGCCATCCCATCTGAGAAGACGTGGTCTCATTGCAGTAAGTGAAATAAATTACATGGCTTTGCACAGCTGAATTAACCTTTCTGTACTTTAAGAGTGAGCCTAGCTTTTTGTGCTGTTCTTCTTTAGTAAGTGTTCATAGAAATAATAAAATAATGTGTTCAAAGACAGTCAGTAAACTAAAATAAGATGGCTTGTATGTGCGTGTGTTTGTGGTCAAACCCAGAAAAAGTTTAGAAAAGATAGGTAAAAAGAGGTATCATTAGACTTGAAGAGCATCCCCTGAAGACGAAATGAAAGAAGATTTGATGCTGAACCTTTTTTTCCAGTGAGGACAGTGTGAAAGCTTGCCACATGCACGGGGCTGTAGAGTTAGATTCTTTCCTAGGCAGAGGTAGGATGAAGCTTATGTAGTAATGATGTTCATGTGTGAAAGGATGGTTGATCTGATGAAGGTTATCTGAATGCATTTGTATTGTTGCTCTGTTGTGGAACGCAAGGGCAGGAGAGAAAGGTAGGTGAGATGGAAAGGTAAGATGAACATCTGAAACTATTTTGTGGTGTTCACGTGTGAACAGTCTGTGCTATTTGCTTCTCCTGTTGCACAGTGTGGTGTGATAGTTAAGACTAACAAGAGGATGAAAGTCTTCCATAGAACAAACAGAACAGCCAGAGTTTTATTAGCAGGGGTAGCATATGTGCATTTCTGCTTTTGCCTTGTATAAACTGCCAGGTGAGGAAATGAAGAGCAGATGAAAGCATTCTTCCTAGAGTCACATTGGAGATTGAAGAGCCTATTGGTCTGTCAGGATACAACCTGTTAGGAAAACTGCAGAAGGGGCCACAGATCTGTTACTGATATTAACTGGGCTCTGTAATTATGGGTACTGGTTCAAGGAGTGCTCAGCCTTCAGCATGGGTAGTTTTTTTTTAAACGGAAGGTCAGCATGTGCGTAAGTGTTCTATTAAATTGCTGCTGTAAATCTCGAAATGGTTAAGCAGTAATGTCCCTTGCTCTGTGAGAAAAGTGTCTGTTTTAATTGCCATATACTGTGTACTCTTGGTGCTAGAATTTGGAGAGGTGTGATGCATGACTAGAAAAACAAATCGGTTAAGTGTTCTGTTTCATAGTGTTCAATGTTTGACAATAAAGTACATGAGAGAAATATCATGTAAAAACCTGCATTACTGAAGCTGCTTTCTTAGCTATTTAAAAGAAATGTTTGAACTCTGATGTTTTTTTAAGGGTGCTATACTGAAAATTTTAGAGCTGTAATCAATGCTATGTGCTACTTGGAAACTTTTCAGGTGGAGTAAAGGAATTTATCTCAAAATGTGTAATTCTTCAATAAAGTACTTGGTGTCATTCTTACTGGAACAGAAATGGTAGAAAAAAGACATTAGTCAGGATAACCTAATTTTTGAAAAGAGTCTTGTCAACACGGTTTGCCTTGCTTCACTATTTCTTAATAATGCATACCCACTAAGTAAAACTTCCCCAAAGTTTTAGTAAGTAATATTTCACTTAGTTGATACTTATCTATGGCCATTACAGAAATGAAGTGAATATTTTAGTATATGATTTTTAACAAAGGGAAAAAAAAAAAAGTGTCTCGAGTGACTTGCAGGGATATTTTTTTTGTGTGAATGTTTGAAAGGAATTTAAATAAAAATAGGCTGACTTTTTACATCTGCATTAGAAAACTGGCCAAGCGATGCAGTGGCATAAGTAATTGCTGAAACTTAATTTTATGTATTTAGAATTTTAAATCTCTGTGAAAGTCAATGGACCTGAACCTAAATCATCCAGAATAAGATTGTGAATGGCCTTTGGCAGCCTCTAGATACCAATCAGAATCTCATGGGATTTTCAAGGGTTGCTCAACTACTAGACATAGTGTGAGCTAAGCACTTAAGTGTTTCTGAAAAATCACTTGCTGCCTGTGATTAAACTTGCAGCTAAGTAACTGGAAAATGCAGCTCACTTGAAAACTTTTCCCTGCATGCAATTCTTCCTCCATTATTTGTATCTTCTTCTGGTAAAAGAGGAAATGCTACTTCAGTTTCCTGATGCTGAAGTCACATAAACCAGTGGTCTCCAAACTTTATTGATTGTGCACCCCTCTCAGTAAAATTTTTCTTTTGAGCATGCCCCCCTGATAGATTTATGCTTACTTATTTATAAATTATAGACATGTGGTACTGTAACATGTTATGGAAACTATAAAACATGCACAATAGAAAATTTAAAAAAGATGAGATAAAGATAAATAAACACTACTTAAAAATATTATTAACTAAATTAAAACTATTAATAATTTATTAATAAAGTAAAAAAAATTATTTTCTTCCCACCCTCTGGTGGATTGTCTTATGCATCGCCTGGGCTGCATGCACTCCACTTTGGAGACCACTGAGATAAAGAATTCCTGCTCACTTTACTCTGGAGAGTTCCACAGT
>NW_009634172.1:3785-103775 GCF_000690535.1 Cariama cristata | reverse complement strand
AAGGAAGAAAAATAGAGTGAATTTTGGACATGGGAAAATGGAAGGAAGGGATATTGTAGTATGATACTTCTCTCTGTTCATTGTGGAAGCTAGGAACATACTTTGGAAACACATTGCAGTGTATAAGGATTTTGCTGCATGGAAGAATGGGTATGTTTCTTCTAAATAATCTCACCATGATGAAAAACTTAGTAGTTTAACATTTATGTTACTGTATCTGAAGTCTAGTGTTGTTTTTTTCACAGAAGGTAGTGAAATTGTAAGAGGTCATTAGAAATACTTTAGAGTTCTGTTTGGATTCACCCCCCACCCCATATTAATTCTGGTCAGAGTAGTAATAAGGAAACATTCGTAATTGCAGCTGTCTTGACAATAAGTTAAAACTTCTCATTGGAAAGACATAGGAAGGAACCGGATGGATAAGAGCTGGACATTCTGTTCATGCATAAATTCACAAATTCTGCCATTTCAAAATGACGTTTTGATCTTTATCTGCCAGATGAGCAGTGCTTGACAGCAGAACTAATGGAGCACTGAAAAGTAAATGAGACAGGGGTGTTGTTAAAAGCAACCATCTGGAGGAATAGTGGGCAGTTGGTTTGGATGGAGTGGTTTGCAGTGGTTTGACACTTTTAAAGTTAGTCCAAGCAAGTTACCAACTTTGTTATCAAAAAAGAAGGAACACAACATAAATATTTTCTTCTGCTGTACTAAGCTTTCCATTTTATGTAAACTAGTCTGTTTTAAAAGACTTGCTTCATGCTATTGGCAAAATTTTGCATTGCAACCTAAAGCAAAGCACACAACATTTTTTTTTTTTTCCATTTCTTCTGCACTTTGTCCTTGCAAGGGGTATTGATTGCCCCTGAAATCACTTTAATACCCACATTTCTTTAATTTCTTATATTCTACCTCATTCAGCAACTGTTTTGAAAGTCCTATTTCCTGTCATTTCTCTTTAGAGTTTGGTCAACATATCGTAAGGCAGTTCAGATTCAATAAGTTAATTCCTCAGAAATGAATCGCTTGACTTAAGGACATTAAGGAATGTTTTCATACGGTGTTGTGTTTTTCACCCTTGCCCTTAACTGATCCTCATCAGCTCCAATTCATTATTCTTTTTAATCATAGAGGTTTCTTTTAGACTATTTCCATTGTACACAATCTTCCTGTAAAATAACTCTCAAAATCCTTCGAGACAGTCAACTGCTGCTTATTCTGCCTTGGTTACTGATTCCTACAGAGAAGAGAAACACAATTAGGCTTTGCGGCACCACTGGTACCCTTTCAAAATAAGTTATATTATTCTGCTACTAGTGATGGTCCTAGTGAATGGTGGTTGGTCCAAAAAGATTAAGGCCCTAGTTGCTTTTTGATCAGGTCTCTGATGATGAGATACGAACTTGTTAGTGGCTTTGGTTTAGTTGTTACTTTCTGCATGAGTGCTTGTATCAAGTGACTTTCAGGCATGCTTTTCAATTATGACAGGACAGTACTGTTACTGCTCTGTGTGAAGGACAAACCAGATGCATTCTTCTGGCCTCAGACTCCAAGTGCAAGTATTATTACCTTCAGGCAACCGCTCCGTAAAATGGTTTGTTTCCTTTCCAGCACTCTGCTTAATGGCACAAGGAGTACCACTGCAGTATAGGTGATATTATTTTTGAATAATAATGAGCAGCTGTCTTGCATCGCTCTGCTTAACAATGTCAACTTTCATTTGTGGTCCTTCTCAACTTGATACAAACCCTTTGAGGGTAAGTGCTGAAAGAGGGGTTATTGCTTAGATCATTTAAAAGAGCTAAGTTGTGGCCTATAATGCTGAAGATGTAAATTAGGCTACTTTGGGAAATGATAGAACTGATCTGTCTTGAAGGCAAACCTAAATATAGCCAGAGAAGTCTTTAAAAGACTTAGAGGTGAATCATCAACTTCAATTCAAAACAAGTTATTTTCTTTTTAACTGGGATCCCTAATAAATAAGCTTTCTTAATCTGACCTGTTTTATTATCTAAGTATTCTGAATACATTCACTAATCTATTTTTCATGTACCGTCACATGAAATTATGCCTTGTTTGAGGTCAGATAAAGAATTCGAAGCTCTTTCAACCAGAAGGAGTTACCTTAAAAATGCAGTTGAAATGGTATTTCTGCTGCCTATGCAAAACTACCTACAGTTAAAAAGTCCTGTAAGACCAAAATGCCTTGACATAGTCTGAATAATATTTTGAATCCTCATTCCAAATGTGCATCTGAATTTGTGCTTCTTTAGGCCACATAAAACCACTCTGAAGTGGTCTAACATGTTAGTGACCTACCTGGTGCAATAGAACCCATCTCTGTTTTTTTGTGAAGGAAATGAAAATGCATCCCTCCAAACACTGAGAGCAGACCGAGGGAATATTTCTAGTTAGCTGGCCTGAAAAAGAGGCTTACTGCTTTCTCGGATGCCAGTCACTAGGTAAAACTCCCGGGCTTGGCTGGTAAGTGGTGCCGTGGCTGTGGGGTAACTGCGGGGAGGGGGAGGACGTTGCTGTCGGACAGCCGAGCACCGCGGTTTCAGCCCACTAGAGGTCCTTTCCCCTTTGCTTTTGAATCGAAACTCGGCAGCCTTCCTCATACTGGAAAGCACACTTCCTTTGCCTTGCATTTTCAGCAGCTCCCTAGGACAGCAAATACTGATTGGTGGGTTTGTGGTTTGGTGGTGTGGGGTGTGTGGGTTTTTTTATTTTCCTTTTTTTTGGTTGTTTGTTTTTTGTTTGTTTGGTTTTGGGTGTGTGGGTTTGTGTTTTTTTGTTTGTGTTTTTTTTTTTTAAATTCTTGTCCGAGATACCGATAAGGCATCTGTTTTATGGGGACTCTTCTCTCCTCTTTTTAGCCACTATAGCTGACAGGCAAACAGTTTGAAACTGGAGCCCCTGACATTCTTTTTAATGTGAAGTAGCTGTATTTCATTTGGTAGGATGCTGGGTTTTGGGAAAACAGGTGAAATACTAGAAATTAGCTAAATCAAAAATTGGAAATTGATAGGAATCCCTGAACTCTTTTGAAGCGAAGCCTGCAAAATGAGTGTTTAAGAAAAAAGCCTTTGTCTATCTGCCTCAAGCTAAGTAATCTCTGACTAAAATCCAGTAAATGTACTTGCTTTTTTATGGCCTTAGTTCTATGGTTTTGTGGTGCATGGTTGTTCTCACCTCCTCCTTACAATGCTGTAGATCGATGTTATGAAGCAATGGGAGCTTATGCTTCAGAGCCTTCCTGTTATCTACCTTGCTGTCATAATAAATGCTGTCATTGTTGTGCACTATAAGAGAAAGCAACAAAGAATGTCAGTTGAAGATGCATAATTTTTAAAGCAGAAATAGGTGCCACAGGGAAGACCATGTGAGTTATTCCAAAGTGTGCTGTTGAATTCCACCTGTATGCCCCAGTGTTCAGCCTGGTAATTTTTGCTTGACAGAAATGTAACCTCTAGAAGACATTCACCTGATGGTGGGTTTTTCTTTTTCTCTTCTTCTTTTTTTAAAAGATGCTGAATTAGGGTGCCACTGGAACCACTGTAGTCACCTGGTTTGAACTTACACTGGGATGGGTGGGCTAGTATTCTTTCATCTTGGGTCCAAGCAGATCTGACAGCCGTGCTAGGATACTTTAAGAGAGTGGAAGATTCGCTTCTGCTGTTGATAGTTTGTTCCATTGCTGAAACTCCAGCTTAAGACAAAAAAGAAAAATGGTGAAGTGAACAAGAGAGACAGGATGAGGGCTGAATTGAGATCATGAAAGACATCTAACAGGAAAATGTTGCCAGCATTAAGCCCTTGTGGCACTTCATGTATTTGTTCTATGGCTTTTTAGGACCACTTACAGTATCCAAGTAGGAAGGTCTGTTAAGTACCAAAATCGCTCAAGTTAGAATGAACGGAATGTAACTTTGGCCGCTGAAAACCGTGAAACTTGAGAGAGAATAAGGAGGTCATGAAGTAAGTCTTTAGTGCTTGTATTGCTTGAGTTTTCAGTTGTCATCACTTTCTGAGTTTACACTGGTGGTATGGTTGGTTTACAACATCTTACAATCTGACCAATAGTGGAACTTTTGGGAACATTAAAAAAAAGACTTTAGATGTGTCTGGTTTTGACTGACTTATTTTAAAACTTCAGGGCCTATCTTGAAGGTCTTGCATTTGATTATAAAGGGTAGAGCATGGAAAGCAGAAAGAAATACATAAACTTGGGGACAAAAATTCAGAAATTAAAGATTTGCAGAAATAAATATGGGGTCTCTGGGAAATTTAGTATACAATAACAGGATTAAAGATTCTAGATGGATATGGAAATTGCCTTATTTTCTGTATTGTCTTCAAAGCTGGCTCCTTGTTCTGTCACACACCCATCTCATTGCTGTTTCAACTTTCACAGTAATTATTTTTAAGCAAAGTTTGTACGAGCCACTGACATAGGGGTTGTTGTAACTGTGTAGTATGTTACTTGGGAAGTCTGTTCCTGTCTGGCAGTCTGCTGGGGGACAGGGAAGGTACCGACTCTTCCAGACTTTGGGGTGAAATCTGTGGCAAGTTTGCACTGAATTTGCACTGATACTCTGAAAATTTAAAGGTGCCTGGGAGAGCAGATATATAAAATAAAAATGAGCATTCAGTTGACATTGTATGGATATATGTAAGATTTTACAGGTGTGGAATCAGTACTTAAGCCAGTTCAAGATGTTTAACATAGCTTAATCTTGTCTGTGTTGAGTTCATATTCTGAATTGGATTTATTCTATGTTTTTTCCATAGACCGACATAGGCAAGCAAGTACTTAAACTCTGCAAAATACATGTGTATAAAGTGTTCTGGAAATTTGTGGCAATTTACTACTTATTTTCTGTGAATACATCAATGCGGAGAATTGATTTTTGTTAAGTAATTTATAGGAAAGGAATCTTTTCTTTTGGCAGAAACTTCCTTTCCGGTCATGAATCATCTCATTAATGCAAAAACTTTTGAGGAGGACGCAGTAAGGCTAATGAATTGGCGCACAAATATTTTTGTTTGTTCTCAAGCACTACAGTTTGGGCACCCCTGTGATACCTTTTTCTTCCTGTTTGAGGAGAGAATGTCCTTACTAGAAGACGTTCCTCTTTAGGTTAATCCTGCCCTTTTGAGAGCTTTGGAGGCAGATGTCCAGATCCCTCACATGGTCTTTCAGTAAACAGTTTCTTTCAGTAATCCAGAATTCTGTCCCAACGAGATTGATTTCTGTTGTTGCAATTTGGTCATTGCGTCTGCTTTGCCAGCAGGAACAATTGTCTTTGCTGATGGGAATAAACCTTGATTTCCCCTTCCCTCCCAACCCCTAGTTGAGGAAATTCCAAGGCATCAGTCTTTTATAGGTGCTTGGGAAATATGGCCAAGAATGAAAAGCATTAGTGACTTATGGAAGATCTGTTTTCCTATTCCTGGCATCACTTTTTCTACTTTTTGCTCAAGTATGACCCAGTCTGTATCTCTGTAACCCAAATTTTGAGAGTTTTGTGTGGCCTGGTGTATACAGATTCAGCTAGTCCTCAGGAAAGAACCTTCAGCAGAAGGGAAGACTCTTGCAAAGGTTAACTTTGGAAATGTGCAGTTCTGAAGTTGGGGTGCAACACACTCCTTTCCCCAGTATTTAGCAACATTTAACCTTCTTGCCTTCAGCAAGGTACAGTAAGATTCTTTGTCTCCTCTGTGATCTTGTGCTATGGGGCTGCCTAGCTTAAACATCTTTGTTTTAACTGAGGGACCTGGTAGAATATGGTGTGCTTTACTTTGCCTTGGCAGTTGAGACTGAGGTTGAGCAGGTATCCCAGCCTGGAGAAAATATTGGTGCTATCTTTGGGCTATGAAGGTTGAATTTTGGTGTGTTTTCATGAGAGCAGATCTCCTTGCTTCTTTTGTTTTGGACCTTATTTTGTTCATGGGATCAGGGAGATAGTCAGTCTAGTAGACTACATCAAGAATTAACTGAAGTAGAATATACTGGAGAGGAAAACCCAAAGAAACCCAGAAAACCTGAGATAGTGACTTGAAAAGCCTTATTCCTCAGCAACTTGTGAAGTTATCATGTTGTTATCTGTTCCCAGGGTTTTGATGGGAATTCTTTCCCCAAGCAGCAAGGAACTGAAATTTACAGACAGTTTATTTATGGAAGGTTTCTGCAAATGAGACTTAAGCAGCCAAATCCTATACCACCTTCTCTTTGGGGAGGATGGGGGGGGGGGGGGGATCTTGCCAGAGCTACTATAGAAGATTGTTCTTTTAACTGCCAAATTGCCACTGAATCTCAGGGGAGATTTTCTGCCAGAAGATAGATCTCAGTAAGTGATGGATCTTCTGTGTGCGCTCTCTTGAGGCACAGCAGATTTTGTCTCCAGCAGCTCACCAGCACAACCAGAGCCTTCTATTACATCCTACTCTGTGTCAGCCTCTCTTGTTTAGTTCTGTTTTAAAACACAAACATGTTTCTTATGTATTTTGTTCTTCCTTCAACGAGAATTGAATAAACAAAACTTGTGGGCTGGCTCTGGCTTATACAGTCTCCTGTTTTTTCTTGCTTTACAGTATCAGCTTTTGTTACCATGTTAATGAATTTTCAGCTCACTGAACATTGAAGCATCCTGGATTTTATTTTCAACATTGTATGAATTTGAGTTCTATGTAGCTGTAAATGGCTAGAAGGGATTAGCATTTTCTTTGGCTTCATGGGCTGGCGTTGTTCCTTGGCTTTATTTTTAAACTTACAAAGTTAAAGAGTGTGTGTGTGTCTGTATATTGCTTTGTGATTCTACGCCCCTATTTCTGCCGCTCCCTGCTGGGAGTTACTTCTACATGACTTTGGTAGAAGTCTTGAAGAAATTCTTTCTATGGTTTGGTTGCCGAGGAGGAGGCTAGGTTCAATGTGAACTGAAGGTTAGCATCAAGTGTTCAGAGTTGTTCTTATGCAAAGTCTTTTCATAGAAGCTTGCTAACATCGTTTGAGTAATTGTGTTGTTTCTTTGGTCACTATCCCTCTTTTGCCTTTCCTTGCTCTGAGTAACTTTCAGTTGGTCCGTAAATAGTTGTGCATACTGTGCCATATTATATCTTTTTTTATGTGAAGAGGGAGGTGTCAGGAAGATGCTAAACTGTCACTAATTTTGATTGAAGCTATTCATTGTAAAATAGAAATACCAGTGATTGACATTAAGAGCAAAGAAACTTATCTCAATATTTATTTGAAATTCCCCTTGTAAGCTATACTGTGAGTATATTGGTAAATGGAGATTCAGATGGTCTCTGGAGAGTAGAATTTGAATGGATTTTTGTTAAATTTAGCTCATGATAAACGCTGAGTGTTTTTAGCAAGAATTGTAAAACAGGAGGAAAACAACTACGACAAATTTTGCAGATCTTTTCTGCTCATCTTATGTGTGTGACAGCCTATAGAATGCCTGCTCCACAGTAGACGGGGAAGATGCAGTGCATAAGGCTAGTCTATCCAGATTTTCCTGGCCATGATTTCCTTTCATGCTTGCTTAGTCCTGTCCAGATGTATTTTAGTAAGTACTCCATGACTGGAGGAGTTTGGAGAATGACTCGGTCATCATTCAACATTACACTCTTGGGCTTTTCTAACATAGACCACAGGTGTGGGAAGAGGGACTATATTATATTGAATTTTTCTCCTTTTTTTTTGGTGCCATATCCTTTCTTTTGCTGTTGGAAATAGTGATAGTTGTGGGCCTAAATAATGTGAGTGTCTGTCCTAAGTTGAAGGAGTTTTGATCTTTAAAAAGCTTTCAGAAAAATGAGCCTTTAAAGTGTGGATGTGGTATAGATTTTGTTCAGGTCATTAGTGTGTGAGGTAAGGGATTCATTACTCTTTCTATTTTTTCTTTTTTTTTTTTTTTTTCTTTTTGTTTGTCGTCTTTGGTTTCTGTGGTTGAATTGCTGCAGTTTATGGCTAGCCATATATTTAGCAAATGTAATAAACAAGGTCAGATACATTAGCAAGTATGTGGAAGATTACAGGGAACGAAGTTCTAATGGGACCTCACTTGACAACACATGGACCGTACTAAGCAGTGAAGGATACCAAGAAGAAGGCTGGAAATGGTAGATTAAGTTGAATTTACGAAAGAATGCAAAAACTGAAAGGGAAACTCCTGATCCCTAGGCTTAACTGGTTACAAAAAGGTAATTACTTGTGTGATGATGGCTTTGGTTGTCTGTATTCCCTATCATTCCTATTGGAAAACAAAAAATCTCTTTGTTATGATATGTGGGCCATATCTGGGTTCTGTTTCTGCTGAAAGGCTTTCACCTGGACTTTTGGCAGGAGTAGCTTCCTTTTGTGTTATGAAATAATACATTCTTATGGTGTTTGTATAGAGGAAACCTATAAATGTGGTGCTTGTTCTGTTTTCAATGTCCTATACCGCTAGAGCCGATTTGCAAGAAGAGTTGTTGTTTAGGGGGGCTGAGGAGGGCAGCTTGTTGGCTATGAGCTGTTTCTTGGGTTTTTGCTTTCTCTTATCCTTTTTCCCTTAAAGCAAATTAAACTGTTGCAATTGTGGTGATAATTCTCTTGGAAACACCTCCTCTTTCACAACTATTGTGTAACCAGTGTAGAAAGCTGATACGAATTTCCTCTGAAGAGGAAAAACTTGACCATTAAGTGTCCTTGTCTTTCTGGATCTTCTGTGTACTTGTAGCTGGTAGTGTTGGCACTATCTGAGCCACTTGCTCTCTTGTTAAACTATTTCTAGTTTTTTATGTTAAACGATTTCTCTTGAATCATACTGAAATTGCTTCATTCACATTGTACTACTGTCTCTGTCAATTCACCTATTTGAAGATGAAAAACAGCAAAGGTAAAGGCAAGAGAAAATTCACTGCTCTGTTAACTTCTGTCATAAGCTGCCTCCAAGCTCCACATTCATGGGTATTACTAGAGAAAGATCCAAATGTGGAATAAGTAACTCACAAGACCACTGTTGTTTGATTGCTGTTCTGACAGATTGGGCCAGACACTATAGAACTTGAGGCACTTCCTTTCTGCCTCCCAGCTTTTAATTCAGCTTCTAGACTCCTGTGTGTTGTGGGTCCCAGCAGCCAACCACAGTGATGCTTCTTTATCAGGGTCTATTACTTAGCAACATGCATGGACTGGAAGACTGGTATGGGAGTTCCTCCCTACACCCCCTTCCAGCTGGGAGATGGGGGAGGGCAAAAAAATGGCAATTTAATTTTGAGTGTTGAATGTTATCACATCACATGACGTAGGTGCATGTAGTGGAATGATGAGATTGATTGAAATTTTGGCAACTCAAAGCCCTTAGCGTAAAGAATTGATGTGAAACAGACAAATGGTGAGAATTTGCACTTCAGAAATTTTGCAGTTATGCAAAGTGAATATAACATGCTCTCAGACAAACAGTTCGAATAGTTAGGTGGAAGTGCTTTGCGGTCACTTTGCGTAGAATAAAAAGCTGGAAGCTGAAACCGATCGTTATATAACATTTGAACTAATCTATATGACAACTGGTTGCCAAACACAATGTATATTTAATCTGCCCTCTTAGTTTTATGGGTCTTTGGACACATGTACAAGAGAAATGACTATTGCATTTTCAAATAACTTTGTTTAAAGCTGTGTTTACTAAGCTAAGCATTACTAAGCTCAACTTTTGAAAGAAGCTACCTATGTGTACACGATCTGTGCATGTGCCTCCGTTGATCTAGAGATCTCATTTAACCTTAGTAGCATTTTAAGACTATTAAATAGTTGTTTTCATAACCTTTAAATGACATTTCCTGTTTAGTAATTAAGTATTCAGACTTAATGCTCACTAATGAATCTTACTATTTGAACATAAATAGTGTATTTTTTAAGAACTTAGTGGCAGTGGAGTGCTGCTGAAGAACAGTACCTTTCAGGAATTTTTTTCTTAAGAAACAACAACAGGAAAAAAAAAAAACCACAAAGCCCATCTGGCTTGTTCTTTTCATGGTTACCTTGAGGTACTTTTCAAATAGTGAATTTGAGGTAAGATATACTATATAGGATACAGGAGATATCAACAGCTGTGAATTTTGAGTGCCAGATTTGTAGTCCTGTAGAAGGGCTTTTCCCCCTTCTTTGGTACTTGGGAAGTGTAATGAGATCTGCCAGGAGAGTGTATCCACTTGTTTTATTTAGTAGCTAGACTGGTGGCTTTTGTTGTTTAAATTATTCCCAGTTGTGAGGAGCCATGAAACAGTCTAACACAAGTCTGTGATGAAAAATTTCAGTTGGCGGTGTACTTGTTACATTGTTCATGTTTGAGTGCTCGGAATGACTCTGTGCAGTTGTAAGGTGAAGTTGTATCTTTGTCCAAAGGAAGTATATGCAATGGGGTATTTTCTAGTACGTGGGGTTTTAGTTACTGTGTATTTGTAAGCATTCAGCTGACTTAGCTGGATTTTTGAGTACTGTGAAAATAGCATGACTGACATCTATGTTTTAGCACTTGTACATACACAAGTGTGGTTAACAACTGATACCCTTTAACATTTGTTGTGTTCCTTAAGCAAAATCAGTTTTCTATTTTTTTTCTGTGCTGCTCTGTGGCTTGATTTCCTTAAATAAAAGATTAATGATTTTTTTAATACAGCCCATGAAAAATATTGCTTTGCTTATGAATATTGTTGAAATCCAAACCTTATGATTAATTCCTACTATACAGTAGGAACATATATTGGTTTTGTTTGAGTTATGTTGGTGTTGATCTCCAGATCAGTTTTCATTTTGGATACTCTTTTTTTTTTGGTAATTATATGCATAGAAGCACAGACTGTGAGAACACTAACACCACGTAGGAGGATTAACCTGCTGCCTTGCCAAACTTGCAACCAAAAGCTAAAGAGGGCCAAACCAACAAACTTGAGGAAGTCCAATGAACAGGCACAGCTGTCAGTAGGCACTGGATATACCGGCTCAGAGAGGCATGAGCCAGAGCCGGCTGCCAGCAGCTGTGCAGCAAGTTGGTAAGTGAGGCTCAGTCTCAGTGGCGCTGAAGAAACAAGCAAATCACTCCTACCCCAAAGAGAATTTTGAAGGGGAGTTTGCAAGCCTTTTTGCATGCTTATGTTGTTTTTGAAGTCCTCTTTTGTGTAGGAGGAGGAAGAGCTATTTCAAGCCCAGTTTGTGGCATGGTAGTTGAAAGTCAGGTGCAACTCCCTCTTTTTTTGTAGTTGCTATTTGAACTTCAGTGCAAACACTGTCTCTCAGTGTAGGTACATATATTCTGTATGGATCCCAAACAACTGAGATTTGAGATCTGCAGCTGAAAGGGAATTGCGTTATCTATGTCCCCTAGGATGCACTTTAGGTTTTGGGGATGTTCTGCTGGATTTAAGAGCTTGTTTGGTTCAGGTATGCTTTCTTCTCTGTCCAGTATTATGAGTAACACAGTATGTAATAAGAATAAAATAATCACAATAGTTATGAGTTTCCTTTTTTGGGATGAAGACCTGGATGATAAGAAGGTATTAGCATCTGATTCATGCAGAAGAGAAATCCTAGGAGGGGTGGGGTTTCCTTAGCTAACTCATTCTCACTTGTATTCAGGGCTAAAAGAAAAATTGTACAAAACATTGTGAAGACAAAGATCTATTCAGGGAGAATGTTTTACGTCAGTTTTGCTAAGATCTTTTTATCATGAATATAGGAAATACTATTTTTCTAGAATTTCCAAAAACTTACCTTTACAAAGCTGCCCAAAATATAAATACAGAAACTCCTTTAGGAGTATGTCTTCCTACTTGTCCTTTCCACCACAAAATAGCAAGCAAACTGAAAACCAGTTTGGCATTTCTTATCTTGAGTTTTGGACCTTGTAACAGCTGATGGTTGTTTTGTAGGAATTTGCCTTTACACAAATGTTTTCTTTCAGGCTTGTGCCTGCTAGTGACACAGCCGACTAGAGCCAAAGCAGTTAAGTTAGTAGAAAATGGACAATAAAACTGTGAGTAGAGAAGGTCAGGCTATGGGGACAATATAAGGGTGGCAGCATGGATTACTAGAAGTTCATCTCATTTGAAGAATCATCCTGACAAGTCACCCAGTACAAAGGAGGGTGTTAAATCCATTTGTGCTTGTCTCCTCTTGCTTGCTGACTTTGCTAGAGATTAAAAAAACCCCACCAAACAAACCCAAAACACCATGGGAATGTACACAGGCAGAAGCTGATAGCTGAAACGTAACAAACTGCTGAATTTAAAATTTAAAAATCTAGGGTAGTTATTTAAAGTTTCTCTAATACACCAGAGCTGTGTTGGAGCAGTGTTCATCAAAATCAGGTCGCCTCATGCCCTTGGGATTTAAGTCCTTGCAGTGAACTGATCCTCTGTAGACACAAACTTGGCATGTAAAATTGTTTTCCGAGTGTCTGATTTTTAAGCTTTTCACTTCAGAGCAAAGAAATGATACTTCCCCACCTGGCCACCTGCTTTAGAGCAGGAGAAAACTCATGGTTTCTTTACAAGCTGTCCTATCTCATTGTATTCTGTGAAGCATGAATGGGAGGGTACTGCTTCTTTTGATCAACATCCTTCTTAACGTCAGGGAAAAGGCGGCCATGAAAACCATTCTTCTTGTGGGAGCTTTTTGTTCTTATCTTTATTGCTTTTCCCTCCTTACTCCTAAAGAGAAAAGTTATCTTCTCCCCTCTCTCGCTTTCAAACCTCTTATTAACAGGCAGCATAGCACATCAATACTTAGGTAATGCTTAAACATAACGTGCTGGCACTGCAAGCAAATACAGATGCTATAGCTATACAGAGGTGGTTGCGGACATCTATTGCTTCATTTGATAAACATCAGAAGTAAGTCTCACTAGTATAATTCCCTCTTTGCAGGGAATTTCAGATTTCTTCACAGAAGGGACTTGCATTGCATCCATTTTATTTACCTAGGTAGTAATATTTCTAAAATGTTTCTAAATTTTTAGACTTCCAGATCTAAACTTTTGCCTCGTGCTCTGTGTCCTGTAGCGCTAGAAGGCTGAAAACATCTTGCAGTCAAGTCTTTTAATATGTGAATTCTAATGAGTTAGAGGTCTAAGCTGGAACAAGAAGGCAGGAGTCAGAGGGAACTCAGCTACCTGGATAGCAGGCTGTTGTAGATGATGGAATTTTTCGGGGCCTAAATAGCATTTAGATACTTTCATCATTATGCAACTATTTTCACCTTTGTCCCCCTCTCTCCCTGCAGTCTCCTTGATGTTAATCATCTTGCCCATACATAGTTGAAGGTGGAATCTTACGATTTTTTTTTTAAATTCTTTTTTTTCCCATAGTCTTAAACTCGGTCTTTCTTGGGGGTAAGGAGAAATGAGGATATATTCCAGAGGGAATATATCACCTTATTGCTCGTTATTCATCTCTTGACTTCAAAGGACATGAATTTTCCTTCCCATTCTCTTTTAGACTGTTCCTCCTGTCAGTGAGAATGCTGCCCTTGCAGCTGCTCGTTATTTGAGGTGAACATCATATTCTTAGTCAATTGTAGTTGCTGTTCTAACGGTTCTGACTCTGAACAAGTGGAGTGGTCTCCTGGGAGGCTCTGGAGGTGCTGTCATTGGTTTTGTGGTTCTGTTCTGTTCTTTGTACTTTATTTCTTAAGAACGGCACGTAGGGTTGAACTCCATTGGATGTAGAACTCGGCTGCTTCTGGAGCTGCTGAGAAAGTTAAAGCCACTTAGCAAGTCTCAGGATTGGTAATCTAATGCTTTATTTTTATAATACTTCCTATTTCTTTGTAGGTGTTCTGACTCTTACTCTTCAGAATCATGCCTGTCTGAGACTCGTTATCTAGTGAAGTCTCTGTGCAAATGCTCTCTGAATGTTTGTTCTTGTGAATGCATCTTGTGGATAACAGCAAAAAAGCAGAGTTCTTCAGATTGCCATTCCAGAGCATTTCTTGTGATATTTCTGTGTCTGTCTTTCCACAGCATGCCCTTGAGTCTTTTGACAAGGTAAATATTAGCACTGAGAACTTAATTACCTTCACTTTGTTTATCTCTTGTGGACAGATGCCTGTTCCTTCTTAGATAGGCTCAGATGGGAATGAGATATTGAGAGTAGCGGGGTCACTTGCATTTTCCAAATTAGGCCAATTCATGAATGTTTGCAAGATTGGAGCTATAGGTAATACCTTTCATAAAATGATCTAGAAAACATGGATATATTGTAATTTGTAATCTCCAAATAAGATTTTTCTATAGCACTGTGCTGTGTTAAGTCTAACCAAATGAGACCTGGACCTTGCCTCAAAAGGAATAAATGCCTGAGCAGTCCATTTACAGACAAAGAGGAGGAAATAAGACACAAGAAAATAATTGTGAACAAATAAAAACATATGCCTTGTTCAAGGGTGTTGCCTTTTCAAAATGGTATCCAGAAAGAGCTGAGTAAGTGCTTAGAAAGAAATATGTATTCAGTTTTCTGGGAAATGTTAGAGGAAGAGATGCCGAACTGCAGAAGAAAGGAAATTCCAGGTTAGGGAGACCTATATGGAAGAGAGCACATAACAGTACAGAAGGGCATGGAGGTATAAATATAGAATGTCAGTAAAAGCATATGACTCATACTGCTGTAGTAGCATAGTGCAGAATTTATTTGCAGAAGTACAGAGCAAAAAACCCTATGGTATACTATGATGCATTTGCAGATAGTTTTCCATAGCTGGTTAATGTTTTATGCATCCTGCTTTTTTAAAGGCATTGCTAAATTGTGCTTTGATTTTCTTTTTTTTTTTTTTTCTTTTTGTTAGGACTTTGTTTTTAGATGAAGAGTTAAGTCCTCTATTGAACCTTGAATGCAGCAGTTCTGTTTGCTGGGTAGAGATGAGTTAGATTTGTTTTTAATCATGTAACTAATTTTAGCCAGCAATCTGCATTTTAAGGCATTGCTATTAAAAGTCTAAAAGTGAGATATGCATCGTAGTTTAAATTTAAAATGAGCCAGAGGCACAGCTGGTGAGGCAGTCATGACTCTGTAATCATGAGTGGAGAGAAATGAGAAGGGAATTTTCTCATCTTGCAGGATGAATGCAAAGTGTGATAGGTGCTTTAACATCTACCCCTGCCGCCCCCCTCCTTCCCTGGCTTTGTTTCATGATTGCATGGACTTCATGACCACCCCTCCCCCATTTTCTTTTTTGAGCCAAGAACATGTATCTGTTTGATATCAGCAGTATGAACACAACTTTACATGCATTTAACTTCTTACGTTTTAATTTTTTGTTCAGTTTATTCAGAGCTTTGTATGGTACTTCGTGTTTCCAGTCTCTCCTCTAAAAGCAAAACAGGCCTTGTCCCATCTAAAACCCAAACCCAGAGGCAGGACTTCCAAGGTATCTGGAGGTGGCAAATTGGAATTTGCCATACTCAAAAGTTATTTTCGTCTAATCTTTCAAAGCAGTGAAGCATGCTATTAAGTATGTAAATAATCCCATTAGCTGAACGTTGCCCATCTTGAGACATGACGTGGTGTAACGATGGAAACAAAAAAGACACGTACCTGTTTTTAATGAGTGAAAGTCAAAGCTGTTTAGATATTTAATGGTGTTGACAGTCCTGATAAAGACAGATCTGTTGATAAAGTGCATGATAAACTTAGCATGTCATGTGAAACTGCAAGTTAGCTCTAGCCTATCATACAGAATATTAAATTGACTTAATACAGCACTGCCTTTAGCAATATTTGCTGTTGCCAAGCTCCCATTTCCCAAGGCTCTTTTTCAGCCAGAAAAAGGCTTGGTTTACCTTCCCTGTCACAAATAGTTCAAGCACAAAGAAGGCTGGCGGCCTAGGGGTGAGAACAACTATTTGAGTCCAAAGTTTCTCAAGCTGTCTTGGTGTAAACTGTTGCCTAAAGAATTCCCAGTCTGTGCTTTGAATGTTTCAGTCCGTGGTAAAAGGCTGTGACAGTCCCGGTGTCTTGGAGAATCTCTCACATTCTCATAACTTTACCTGCCCAGCTGAGTATTTTCCATTACATTGCATTATCATACGAGTTGTTGGATGTTTAATGTTTTGACATCTCCAGGAGGTTCTGAAAGGAAACTGGATGATGTTCCCTGATGTCGTATCTGTTTATGTTGATGCCATGGAACAGATTTCCTCCTGGTTGGATGAATTTTCTTTCATGATGCATAATTGTCTTCTAGGTTGACTTCTTAAATTTCGCCTCTCCTCCCTTTTTTTTTCCCAATAGGAATGGGTCACAGCGAGAAGCCAGTTGTTTGCTGGATCGTAGATGAACCACTGATTCTAGTGACGTGAAATCCCTTAAGTGTTTTGTTGGTTTGTCTTGCTCACACACTTGTGGTCAAATTGGTTACCAGATTTGAGGACGTCTGATGTAGCTCAGAATGGCAGAAGTTTTTGGCCCGCTTGAAGAGTATAGGAGTTTTAACTGACAAATCCATAGCTATTGCAGGAGGGCTGGTGATGCCCTGATGGCTCTCGTGGCACGTGTGGGCTTTTGTTGCAGGTTTAAACCTATTTATAGGGTGCTTGGAAACCCTTGTGAACTGCAGCATGTTGAGTAGATGCTCTGTGGACTATTCTGAACTAGCTATGTATTGCACCCTGTGACTGCCAAAGGCTGAAAATGGCAATTGAAATGGTCTCTAGTTTTCTGTTGCTGACATCCCTGAAATGCTTTTGCTGTTTTATCTGAACTTCCCTGAAGAGGCATGACCTCAATACTATGCATAGATTTGTGTTTTACTGATACGTTTTTAATAGCTATTATAAATGAATATGGAAAAAAATTCAGGAGTGTGCCCTATTCTGTAAAGTTGCAGAAGTCTGTAAGGAGGTCATGTGTTAAGAGATGTGGGCAGCTCTGGTACACTGAAGTCCTGTGTAAGAGGATGAAGGGGTCATTTAAACCTTTGTCAGAGCAGATAATCCTGCTTTGTACTGAAACCGTGCACAGATACAGGTGTTAGGCTGTAGGTATGGTAGTGATGCCTGCTTTCCAGCTGCTGAATTAAAGCTGTCTTCAGCCAAGAAGGAATTAGAGATGAATGGATGAATGTTCTTCTGTAAGGTTGCCCTGCACAAAGGCTGTTTCTAGGTAGACGAGGAAGTTTCTCAGAATGGTTGAAGGACATTAGTGATTGTCCTGAAGGACAGCAGAGATCTGTAGTTGTGGGAGAAGTGTTGGTTTGCCCTGTGTGGGGCAGGGAGGAGGCAGAGGCAGCCTCTAAATGTCAATTTTTAATACCTGCTTCTGTGAATTTTCATGTGAAAAGAGGCATTAGGAATTTTATATAGAACTTCCTATTTCAAGTCTGAATGAGATTAAGCATTCAGCATGAGTATCCAGACCTCATCTGAAGAGTAATTGTTAATGCAACCATGAATTGAGATAGCCTAGAAGAACTCTTTCATCTAGTATTTATGAAAGGATAGTTCAAAGCTTGCCTGGATACTGAATAGAGACTTCAAGGAGATAACACTAGTGCAATCATGATATTATCTTAAACCAGGAAAATTGATATAAAGATGAACCTGAATCTAGTGAAAATAAGTAAATCTTAATGTTCCTTTTTGTCTGTGTGTTTTACTGAGAAACCAACCTGTTTTTAAAACTAAAATGCATTTTTTTTATTGCTAATTCTCTTGAAATACTTACGCAGCTGAGCAGACGTATTAAGAAAGTACTAAAAGGGAAAAATGACATCCTCTACAGCTTCAGCAGCACAGTGAGTGCTACAGTGTCAGGTGGGAAGCAACTAGAAGTGCTTTATGCAATGTTGCTGGATTTGCAATACTCTGAAGGTTGTGAACTTGTAATTTTGAGGCCATTCTCAACTGTTTACGCTTTGTGATAGCATAAGGACAGAAGGATGACGTGAAGAAAATGCAGAGGAGCTTTTCTGATAGTGGATTGCTGGTGTAGTGCTGCAAGCACTTGAATATGTACATGTCCTCATCTGTATTCTGTGAGGGACATGTTACAGATGATTTGCTGCTCTATGGATACTGATGTAGACTGCTGTGTTTACAGTTCAAAGAGCAGGAGGAAACTAGATTTGTATGATCACATAGTATCTCAATGATGTAGCATACTCTTGTATGTACTATTTAGTTAAGTGGCTCTTGGGAAATTTTTCTTAAAAATCTTCTGGCCTCTGTCCTTTTCTTCTAGCTCTCTGAACTCCTGTATGTTTCATTCGGGTTGTACGCTGGAATGACACAGGATGCATGAGTTACATCTATTACTCCTTACTTCCAAACGGTGTTGAACCCTCTGGCCTTTATTTGATTAGCATTTGAGTAGCATTTGCCTGCTGAAAAAAGGAACAGTTGCAATGAAGTCATCTGGGACAATGTGGATGCTCACAGTTGAGGAGTTGAAGTGCCTTTTGGAATTGGAGCGTCCGTGCTCAGAACATGGCAAGTTCAAGGTCTTAGGAAGCATTGTTAGTATCAGAAGAACTGGAAAAGCTTTCCAATGTTGTATGGTGCTTTCTTTCACACAAGTTCTAGAAATACCTCCTGCCTTTTGTGCCCTCTTACTGTGTGGAGTCTGGTATGAAATACCTCATTTTCTGATGCCTCAGCCACTTCCATGGTTGATGTACTCTGCCCAGTTGAATCATCATTGTGTGTGTTTTCTTGACTTCTAATTAAAATCTGTTCCAGTCTAATATTAGACCAACACTCCTTGTTATATCACCCTTCATTCTTAAGTAATTCATCCTGCAGCCTCCTTACTCTGTATGACTAATGTCTTTTTCTCAAATATTCTTAGAACATTTTAAAATACCATCCATATTATAAGCAGCACAGTAGCAATACCTCTCATTTCTGTCATAACTCAGTGCTTTCTTTTGCTTAGGATTTTGACGAGACTTTAACCTTTTTGGTGGAATTTTCCATGCATTGGTGTTTGTCTCAGGCTGAAATTTGCAGTTGAGACTTTTTTTTTAGATTTTTTTTGTTTGTTTTTTTGTTTGCTGAAAATATAATCAGCATTTCATAGAGAAGACACTTCTGAATCAGCTTCTGTTAGATTCTCTCACAGAAAAGACAGATTTTTTTAAATTTTTTTTTTTTTTAAAGGATTCTTAGGCAGATGTGTTCAGCTGAAAAATAGGAATGATTGACTACTAGCAGGAGGCTGAGCATGGGAGGAGAAATGCTCACCAAACAGGAGCAAGACTGGGGAATGAATTTCTGCTGATTAGAAGCGAGAACTGGATTGATGAACACTGAGAAGGAACTGGTTGCTTACCTCATCTTTGGCCATTCAGAAAGTTCTTTCTAAAAGCAGAAATTAATTTCTCTAGCTTTAATTTTTTTAATGCATGTTCTCCATTTTTACCTACCAATAACCACCTGAAACTTGTTTCCCTTATAATGGCAAGGAAAAAGTTAATTACAATTATTTCTGTTTGTAAATAGAAACAGTTTACATTCTCCTAAGGGTTCTGTTTCGTTTTGGATGTGTAAGTAATTCTGTGCTTGCTTGTCCAGTGAAAGAAAATAGAATCTGTGGATGGAAGGTGTCTTATTGTAGCTAAGCATTATTGCTGTCTGGTTTTAATCCTTCATATATGCTTGCATTCTTCAGTTCCACTGAATTTACTGAAATAATTTGCAATAATAGAGATGAGCATACGTCAAAACCTTTGTAAGGCTGGATAAAACCACTGGGATCATACTGTTTCCAATTCTATTACTTCCATTTCAATTTGGTGTTACTGATGAAAGTTCAATGTAGGGCCTCAAAAATTGTTCCAATAACGGAATTGTGGAGTGAACCTTGAGGAGACCAATACCTACAGTGTAGAAGAAAAAAAGATCAAACTTATATAGACCTTGGCACAAGGAAAAGATACTAGATAGCGGAGAGAGGGGCTTTTTCCAGTCATCGATAAAGACACAATAAGCAGCTGATGGCAACTGTAGTTAGACAAATTTATCTTATTGCAGATGATAGACTCATTCGCCCTTGATTCATACAGGGAAATTATGTATGCAGTTTAGTTTGACTTCAGAGTGGGTAGTTGTGGTGTTTTGCTCTGATCTTGCAGTCGGGGAAGCTGTAGACCACTGTACTTTTCTCCACCTTTCACGGGCCCATGTGAATCCAAACACCAGCAGCAAAGACTTGAGACAAAGTGGAGCAGTACCCTGATGTGATGATGCAAAGGATCATTTTTGTTTAAATTGTGGCTGGTGTTTCTTGCTCACGTCTGGGTCCAGACGGAGCATCAGATTTGGTTGGGGAAAGAATTTTTTTTCCCCAAAAGACAGACTTGAGAGGAACCTCTACACTATCCCTGTGTACAGGATAGTGCTATACAGTGCATATGAGGATCTAGGTCTGTATTTTCAAATACACTGCTCGCCTTTCCAGAGGCCTTGTGGGTTGGTGATGTTTTTGCCTATGGCACTTGATGCTTTTGGCTTCTGAGAGTCAAAATGCTTTAGTTAAACTGTGGTCCTTGGGATCAATACAGCAATGTCTGAGTAGGACTTGAGAGCCTGTGGTATATTAATGATCTAACTAGGAGTTACAGAAATTCTGGCTTGAAATTTCATAAAACTCAGCTTCAGTTCCTGTAGTTGATACCCAATAGAGCAGCCTGCTTGTCCTTTTCCAGTCCACTAATAGGGTTCTGGGTAGGTGCAGTAACCTGGTCTGATGTAAAAGCCTGAAGCTCGGTCTGTATTTAAATTTGCTATGTAACATACTGATGTAGGAGTCTTCTTGCAACACTTCTGCAGATGTTTTTAGCAGAGATCTATACAAATTGCAAAGTAACTATCCTACCTCCAGGACAAGCACGTTTTTTAAGCTTCAAACTGTTTTTCTAATCTCTGTTAAGGTATACTGGTAGTTCTCTTAATGAAACTGTTTTAATGCTTTAACCTAACCAAATGAAACTGCTGTGTTGAAAGATCTCACTTGTATTGAAAGTAGTATATGACTGGTTTCAACTTTTCCCTGAACTGGTAGGAAGTTCCGATGGAAGAAAGTCTTTGTGCCCTTGAGAGAAAAGGACAACTAATTTTATCACTTAATTATTTCAGGGGAAGCGTTATCAGTGAACTGAGAGAATGCATCTGAAAGAGTTGCAATGATCAGAGTAAAAGCTACCACTGCTAGCAGTATTCAAAGGAAAATGCGTATACTTCTCATGTATTTAAATATACGGTTAGAGGTTTCCAGTTTGTTTGACATACATTATCAGCTTAAACTCCTCAAACTAGCAGTGCCCACCTGTCTCCCCTTCAAGACAGTTTAACAGCACCCAAAGGAAAAGGGAGCTTTTCAGGTTACCAAAGGTTTGGTACGGCATGTGTTAAGAAAACCCTCAGTTGTCATCTTTGGGCGGTATGACCAGTACCCCCTGCTACCGATCCTTCTGCAAGGTATGTCTGTACTGACTGACAAGGGCAGAAGTGTGTGTGTTTAAGCTGACTTGCTTGATTTGATGGTATTTTCCTCAAATCTACATCATTTGGCTTATGACTGGAGCTCAATTCTGCAGAAGAGTTTGAGGCTTGGCTGAAGTGTGTATGTAACTCAAGGTCACTCCAGGCTTCCTTCTGGGCTGCTTCTAGTTAAAACCAGGTTGAGAACATACTGTTTATGCTGTGTGTATATAACTTTCTTAATTGGAAACCCAGAAGGGACAGCTTTTCATGACTTACCTGCAGAGATCTAGTTACTTCATTAAGAAAATAAAGCTGTTACTTAGTATGTTTGGTAGGTTGTTTTTGGTTTTGTTTTTTTTTTTTTGTTTGTTTTTGTTAGTTTTTGTTTTAAATATTGGGAACCAAAGGTAAAAAGCATGGCTTTATGGATGTTATCCATACTGGAGAATGGACTTTTGGGTGTCAGCCCCGCAGCGGTGAACCTGGTATAATATGTGGAGAGGAGGGGGATCCATATACTGCTGTTTTCATTTAAAGTTATCTTTCCTTGGCTAACATGTGATTCCTGTGAAAACAAACTGGTGCATTTCCAATGCTTAATGACCGCTGTGGTGGTGTTCCTGATTAACCGGTTGCTGTCCTGAGGGCTGTTACTCTGCTAACAGAAATTGTGGCAGCAGGTAACTTCTATCAGGAAAACATAAATTGAATGTTAAAGACAGGACGTGCGATGGATGTCTCTATGGCAAAGAATGGGAATAGAGAAAAATCGTTTATGT
The DNA here is from genome assembly GCF_000690535.1 of Cariama cristata. Classification (NCBI taxonomy): domain Eukaryota; kingdom Metazoa; phylum Chordata; class Aves; order Cariamiformes; family Cariamidae; genus Cariama; species Cariama cristata. The sequence continues at coordinate 81,532 of NW_009634172.1, read as the reverse complement.
TTCAGAATAAGCTGTTTTGTATGTGCTTCTGTTAAGCTAAAAATGTCCTTTGTGTAACCAAGCTGTGTATATAGTATGCAGAAAGTCCAGGCTATGCTGCTTTATGGACATGGTTTCATTTGTAGCCCAAGCCAACCTACAGATCTTATTCTGCTAGAAAACAAGTTAATGAAGTTTGAGCAACTGCATAGAAGTACATCATAATATGTTTAGTTAGTTTTAATATTTTTTTTTTCCCTTCTGCTTCCAGAAGTAAGTTTTCACTAGGTTTTTGAAGCTTTAGATAAGATGCATTAAGAAGTGTTGTTCTAGTTTTGAATTGGTATCCAAATGTTCCAGGAACCTAGTGAATAAATAATCTTGAAATGTGTTTTGTGTTTAGAAACTGGCAAGATATTCACCTGGGGCAGAGCAGACCTTGGGCAGCTTGGAAGACACACAGTAGTTCCTGATGGGCAGGAGGCGTGCACAGCATCAGAACAACACTTGGAGTTGTTGCGTAACATCCCTATTTCAGTGCCTTGCCTAAATGGAGCATCTCAGGTAAATAAGAAAATTACCATTTTTTTCCTTTTTTTTTTTTGGAGGGGGTGCATTAAAATGAGAACAATTTCCTAATAGAACCCTTTCAAATGGTGCAGCACAAGCCCTCACTGTTCTTCCTGTAAGCTCAGAAGTTAATATGATTCTCTTATTTCAAATTTCTTAAAAGGCTTTTGCATTCAGAAACTGATTTTTCCTTGGTGGAACCAGAGTTACCACTAGCAGAAGATGCCAAGTTCTCTCAGATATTCCTGTGGGCAGGAGATAGGCTGTATTGCAGGTGCAACCAACAGATGAGGTGGGAGACTGCTCAGTTGCAGCACTACTTTTGTCTGAAGCCCTCTAACAGTTTAGCCAATGGCCTTTCTCTAGCTGATAAATAATAATGCCATAGCTTCTAGCTCAGGCTATCTGAGCATATAGTTAGTATTTCTCTACCTTATAACATCCTTGAGTGGTATTGGAGGTTTTCTTTTCATATAGCTAATTTGTTACAAAATGATTTATCCTAAAGATGATCAGAAAGAAAAATTTTACTCAAGTTGTTTGCTGTAGTCTGACACAACATGCAACCTGAACTGCCTGCAAATCATTTTCTTGGCTTTTTAGTGACTGAGAAGGCAGCATATGGCAATTGGCCTGTTGGCAGGCAACGTGCAGGTCCCATCTGGGCAGATAACCAGTCAAAAGGTATACATCTCCTTGCAGGGTAGCTGGCAGTCAAAATGCAAGGGGTAAGTACAGGTTGGCCATGTCAACTGCAACATATGTACTGCATCTCTGCTACCTGGTAGTCTCCATAGTGAGACTTTGGTTAGAGGAGTCAGCCTCTGCCCTTTCCCATCATAAGTGTTCTGTGGATATGGGCGCTCACAGATCTGAAGTGGAGCTTCAGAGCCCGGGATGCTGCACTAACAAATAATTTGTTTAGTCAGTGTTGACTCCACTGAGTCTCAAACAGCTTTCTTACTTGTTTTGAGATGGGTGTCCCTGCTTTTGTCATTAGATATCTGTAGAGAACACCATTGTTGAATCTCTTTCATGCTGTTTTTCATCTGTGCTTTGGGCAATGCCTCAAGTATGTAGTTCTGTCATTTCTCGTACAATACGAAGCCAAGGCAGCCGTGGCTTTTGCACAGGGGAAGTTATGCTTGGCAGGACAAGTGATCCATGAAGGTGAAGGAAAGGGATGTGTTCAGGTACATTCCTTGAAAAGGAAGAGAAAAACAATCTCATCTTCATTCTGCTGCCCTCAGTGCTGTTCCTCCTTATAGACCAATGAGAGACCTGATTTGAGTGATTAGCAATGGCAGCGTTCTGGAGCAGGCATCGTTCTTTCCAGAGCTACCAGCATGAAGATGATTTAAGAAGAACGTGATCAAGAGCTAGCATCATTTGTACCCTAAGAGGAGCTGTGTTGATGAGAAAAGGAAAAAGATAATAAGAGCCTAAATTGCTTCACTTCAAGATTACAAAATAATGCCAGAGTCAGAATTTATACTTAAAAATGCATTAAATTGCAGTATGTAGGCTATGTAGAGTGTGAGCTGTTTTTTGTTTACACACAAGCTATCCCTTTTTCCATTTGTTGTCATATGGAGACAAGGTTTGATTTGAGAGCTGAATTGAAAGGAATACAGAGAAGATGAGTTCTTTTCCATGTTTACCTTGAATTAACAATTGCAATTTGCATGTTTAATGCAGAGAGCCAGTTTAACTGTTTAGGATTACAATTAATGATTTTTATCCACGGTCTGTTTTTATAAATCACTTTTAATGCTTCAACTGAATTTTTGGCAAAACTGTGGTCTGCTGATTGCCTCTGCACTTCAGTTAATATTGTTAAAGCCAAAATGGAGAAGCTAATCTAAGGATTAGAGGACAGTATAAAAGGCACACTAGTTTACGTCAAGGACAGCACAGTAGATTTCACCTCCTGTGCTGCTCCTTGTCTCCGTGCCCATGGCTTATCTGCTTTCTTCACCAAAGAGCAGGGATTCTCCTTTCTTTGTGCTGAAATTGATATCATGTCTATGTCTGTCTACCACTCCAAAACCTGATTTTTGAAGTGTTGAGTGACCTGTTCCATTGTGAGTTTGACTTCATCTGACAAACTCATTTGGAAACATTGACCTTGAGAAGTATGAGCACTTTTTTCCTTTCAAATGAATCAATAGAAGAACAAAAGCATGAGTTTCAGATGATTATCTACTTATCTGAGTATGTCTCCATGGCAGCTTTGAAAGAGGGTGTGGACATCAGGATCCTGGAGTCTCATGTGTTTAAGCTTTTTGAATTACACAACTGCAGATCTGTTTATTATTTTCTTCTTAGTGCTTTGGTGCATAACCACCATGGAATAGGATGAGGCACTGAGAAGAAACTTCAGGCTGTAGCCGAAGTCAGTTGTGCGAGACATTATGTATGCAGTGCTCTTGTGTTGTGGGGCGTCCTTGATTGGACCTCTTCAGAACATCTGACTCATCTGCTGCCTGATGTGCATTCATATTCTTCAGATGAAAGGACAATTAAATACAAATGGCCTGAAATATGATGAGCCTCTGCATTTAGCAAATGCTACAAAGACCTGGTTTAATGTTTCCTCCTTGTCAAAATGCTTTTCCAGTCCGTTTGATATTTTTGGTTTTAATAGCTTTCGTTTTACTGTTTGTGGTATGTTCAGCATGTCATTCACATTGCAGCAGACATTTGCTGCAGCAATAAACAAGTGAGAAGTCATTGTGCAGTGCTGAACATTTCTTTCTAAACTGGACAGAAGGAAGGGCTACAGTCGTTTTGGATATGCGGTGCTGTTCACATAAAGCCATGTTTTCATTGTATCTTTTCTCTATTTAAAGCAAGCTGTGCTAGATTACAGTTTTCTGAGGAGCTATCTGAAATTTCAGTTAAGAAATTAAAAAAATTGTGTCACACTGTCACTTTTGGGTTTTCTTGGGTTTAATTCCTTCCTCAGTTTTACCATCACCGAACTTAAATCTCGATGGTGGATGTAAGGGCCAGTTGTGTCAGGGAATGAAAATAACTGATGGACCATAATTATGAACCATAATTCCAGCCTGTACATTCGTCCTGTGAAATACAGATTGGTTTGGATCCTCTGTATGGTTCCTTTTTTTCAGGGAATGCCGTTATGAATACACACATTCTCATGGCCCCTTGCAGCCAAAGTTTATTGTCACTCTTTTCAGTGGCAGTTGCAGTAACATGTCATTGTTGTTTAAGTATTTGAAGATAGCTTTGGTTTTAGTACATTCTTGGTTTTTCCCTTTTTTTCCCCATTCGTGCTGCAAAATATTAAGTATCTACCTACACAACAAATCTAAGATATCTGCTGTGATGATAATTAATTGGTTGATTATTATATGACTGATAGGTTAATGTATAACCACGGTTATTACCTTAACATATAGACACAATAATATTGAATATGGAACCTTTTGGTTTACAAAAAATGACAACAGTTTTTGTATTTTTTGACTTTTCAGGGAAGATTGTTAGAGGTCTCTTTGTAAGTAAAGTTGTAGTTGAGACTTTAAAGAACATTAAAGGAAATAACCTGATAGTATTACATGTACATCATCTCTGTGCTGTGCGCATAGCTTTTGTGCACCCAGTTGTTTGACTAGGTACTGTAAATATTTGTGGCTGTGTTCTTTATTTTGAATGGTGAAAACAAGGGGTTTATGTTTTTGTGGGAGAGAAACAACAAATTGAACTTTCCTAAACCAGATTTTTACTGCTCAGTTTGAGAATATATGTGTAGTAACTGATCCAATAAGCTACTTAAAAAACCCACTTTGAGTATTATAGAAGAGGGTAAATGTAAAAGAGTATCTCTATTTTTCCAAGCTCAATAACTTTTAGATAATCGAAGGATATAGTTCAATAGAAGTGGTGTTGTGAAAAACAAAGTTTCAGTAAACTCTTTGTTTCCTTGTTCTTTGATTTGCTACCTTGCCTCAAAACTCCTGACTGTGCCACAGAAGTAGATGTGGGCCCTGGAAAAACTTTTACTAAAAGTTGATTCTTGCTTTGCAATACTTACAGCTAAAAATTAAAAACAAGCAGGGAATAGGAGTGAAAATAGAGAAATGTTGGGACTTCAGGTGCAACAGTAAGTCAGCTGCAGAGCTGAGAAGAGAACCCACATGCTCCATATTCCACTCCAGCCCTTTATTCGTTGAGCTTTCTCTTGTGATACCACTAGAAGGGAAAGTTAGTTGATATCTGCATGCTCCAGACAGGTCAGATTACTATTTGTGGTGTTGTTCAGTTAGTGTTTGATGCTTTCCCTGGATGTTTATTTAATGCTGTTAGATCTGTCCATCTAGTGATCCTTCATGAGGAGAGATCCCCATAGAAGGAGAGGTAAAGGCCAGCTTGTCTTTTACTGAGGAATTTCTGGTGTCCTTCTGGATCAATTAGCTAAATGATCCTCATTCTTAAGTTGAAGTGATGTGGAGTTTCTCACTTGTTAGGCAACAAGTGCAGTGGTGTGTTGTGGTTTTTTTTTTTTGTCATACTGTTTTAGAGATACAATGATAAAACTAGTAATGTAGAGATGGTCCCTTTAATATTCTTACAAGAGTGGAAAGCAAATTCTTGGCTTATCAAGTCATTTTAAGTGACAATAAAGGAAAATAGAAGTTACGGAGAAATGGATTCTGAGTACAACTCAGTGTGCAAATTAGAAGTTGCAATAAGGATGAAAATAGAGACCAAATTATTGAAATTATCATTAGGGAAAAAACCCCAAAGAGGATGTATCAAAAGAATGAAACTGCAGTCTGCATATGAAATACAGATAGTCTGTGTTTATTAGGTGTGTTTGTGTGATTTGCATGCCCTGTGTGGGAAAATAACACTAATCTTGACAACACTGCAAGAAGATTGAGCGGAGTTTAGAGTTGTATCACAGGAAATGAGGAAACAGGATTTACTACTTGGGTCAGTTGGTTCTCCTAGCACGAAACTGAGAGCAGTAGCAAACTGCTGAAATTCAAATGCAACTTTTTGGCTAGATAGCCGTCCCATTTATTCTGTGCTTTTCTTATCCCATTAAGACATGACCATGATTTGTAAAGAATATCTTATGGCCTGGGTAGATGGACATTTAACACTTACAGCAAAGTAATTTCTGGAAGTTAGGAATACCAGTGTGTTAGGCAACAGAAGTTACTCTGGAAATATTAGTCTGCTTCATGAAAGCAATAACCTAGTTGCAATTTTATCATAAATAATTTGGTGAAGCTCAGCTATTTAACACTAGGTTAAAGGACAGGGAGCTTTGCTTTCCTCTTCTTGTGATTATAAGCAGAGCATAGATCACCAGCTCTAGGTGTGTAATTTTTGGAAAGCAAAGAGGAGATGATATTGGTTCCAGGCACTGTGCTTCCCATCACCCATACCAATTTCTCTGCAGCTGGCACTGCAGAAAGGGAGATGAGAAATCAAATTCACACCAAGTGAATGGCAAAGGAGAACTCCTGCACTGCCTTTGCACGCCAGAGAGTATATGCTGCATGAGTACAAACTGGAGGTTTTCCAGTTACCACTTTTGCAGATGAGGGTTCGTTTAAAATGACCAAAATGCTCTGCTGGGGTTGTACTGTATCACTGGGGTGCAGCCAGGGAGTCAGGCTGCTTTGTAATCTCCATGGAAGACCACAAAGGGCTGATTCACCTACAGTTTGGGTGAAGCAGGAGAGGATTGACATGGGATGAGGTCAGGAGTTGGAAACCCACCTAGCATGTGATGACTGAGATGTTATAAACATGAGTGTGGGTGAAGCCTTAATCTTCATAATTCATAAATTCATTTTCCATTTGATAGCATGTTGCAGTTAGACATCCAAATTAATACCTTACTTGGAGATCTCCAAAAGTATCGGGGAAATGGAAAGAGACTAAAACTACTTGCAGCAGTAGCCATGGCTTGTGCGGACATGTGTCAGCTGTCAGTAGGGGTAGCCCTGGCAATGAGACCAAATTGGCAGCTATATTTCATGAACCTATTAGTAGCAAAATGACTAAGTTATCTTGTTTGTAACCTGCATATCTTCATACTATGTTCCTTAAATTAAAAATACTGACTGGGTCCCATCCTTCTGCATGGATTGTTCTAATAACAGTGCACCATGACTGCAGCTCACTCGGAGCTGAGAGACAACTTGTGATCCAGCTCATTGCTCCTCTGAAGCATTTCTTTGCACAAACAAATGCTGTGAACGTTCACTAGTGCCATTCACATGCATGATGCAGTTAATGCATGCTAATCAACCATGGGGGAGTGCTGCAAAATTGCTTAAAAAATGTACTTGGTGTTAAGACAGAGTCTGTGAGCAGCCACCTTGGAAGGTGACAACTGTTAGTGCAGAAATCCAGTTCTGCCTCACGGATGTTGTTTCAGTTGCCTTGTTCATCCATGAGGAGCTGAAACAGGAAGATTTCAATGTAAAAAGTATCCGTCCTAGTTTGTCAGGTCTAACTCAGGGTATGTGCATGGACATTTTCCAAATTCAAGAGAAAATATGATTTGAAGCAAGAGGTTGGTGGAAAAGGCCCTAAAGCATGCAGTTTTTCATTCTCAATTTGTCGTTAGAGCTGTTACAGAGAAGGGATTAACAAATCAATGCAGGCTAAAACGAGAGAAAATCAATAAGAAACTGTAGTGAACTGGAACAAAGCTATCAATTTGCAGCGTTCTCTGTAAAGAAATCTCATCCATACCTCCTTTTATGGATGGAAAAATAATGCAAAAATGATGATTTGGAGTTAGATTAATTCTTTTTTACCTGACTGACCCCAGAATTTTAGGTCAAGAAACATCTGGTGTAAATGCTACTTATGTTTTCTTTTTCTGTTGTGTTGATGGATTTTATTGGCAGGTTCTATAACAGTGGAATCTTTAAAAAAAAAAAAAGTCAAGGAGAAATGTATCATTTAAGTTACCCTCTTAGGAATTTGATGGAACACTCTATTTAGTTGTTTACTTCCTTGCATTAGAAGAAGTGACTTCATTAGTTCTTCATCGTTTTGCTGTCTCCTTTCCTTCAGAAGAGTGTTACTTCTGAAAAGTTACTCCTTAATAGGTAGTATGCATTATGTAGCTGGAAAATATGCTGAGCTACTGGGTAGTGCACTACAGGTGAATGAGATGGGAGGGATCTTCGTGGTTCCAACTCTACTTGTTTACTGAGTTGTTTCATTGGTCCTTTCAAACTCATTTGTCACTGGGGGACCATAAACTCACCAAGACAGTGCTGTTCTGACCAGCACATGGTCTGCTTCTAATTTAAAGATTTTGGATTTGGTTTGAATTTGGCTTATGCTTGTGCTTTTACGCTGGTGATGGTGTTTGTTTTCATTTGTCTGATGTTTCCAGCTTTCACTTATCAATGAGTCATTTAGCCGTGAGCCTTGCCAGTCTTTCCGGCCTTTGTGCTTACATTGTAAGTTATTGTAAATCTACTGTTTCATGCAAGTTTCTGAAAAGAGAGAAACTTGTGTTTCTGCTGTGATGCTTAAAGTTGTTGCTATGCTGTGGCACACAGCAGGTTTCAAAGACTGGTTTACTGGGTAGCCTGCTAAATGACAGGTACCTGGTGGCTCATCTCCTTTGCCTGTTGGCCGCCTTGCCTCTAATTTAAACTGAAGTTGTCAAAGGCAGAAGCTACTTCTGAACTCTGTGTGTGTTTTTTGCGTGGTCTAATATAGCCTGTGCCTTTGTCCCAGCATTCAACCAACGGAACTTACTTGTGAAAGGAGGAGGAAGGAGAAGAAAAAGTAAAAATGATGCATCTAATCCTGTGAGGACAAAAATGCTAAACTGCCTCCTGTTTTAAAACCTACCTAAGGGTTTATTCCTAGTCTCCTGGCAGTTGATTGCTGAGGTCTCTATAAATTCAGTGGATATCACGTGTAATCAGATACCAGCAAAGAATGCTAAGACCTATGCTCCAGTTGATGCTGTGCAGGTATGTTTTTATCATAGAAAAAGCGAATAAAAACCTTAAAAAGAATATTTTTTATTTCATTATTGGGGAGAAAAAAAATTGATAGTTCCTTAGAGTTATGGTTCCGAAAATGCCACCTTCTCCATTTTGCGACTTTGGTTCTGATTTTCCTATTCCTCTTTCTCTTCCCAGGTGTAGAGCTAACGTAAACAATGTCTTCCTTGGTAACAAGTGCTTAGGGAGCCAGTAAGGAGTTCTTACAATGTGTTTGTTTTTCCAGAATGTTGTTTGGCATAATGTTTGTGCTCTTAGGTGTTAAATTAACAAGCATTAAATAACCAGTTTTCCTACTGGTAATTGCTTCAGTGGAAATCCCTTCTGTCCAGCTTTTTTTAAGTTACCAAGGTTTACCTGCAGCCTCCACTGTTAGTTGATTTCATGCTTTGAAAGTGTAAACCTATTCAAAGCTTTGAAAATCTGAGACCTTGGTTTATTTCTATAGAAAGAAAAAGAAAAAAAGAAAAGGCAAGCCAGGCTCTACTGGACCTCACAAGAGGTTATGGGGAGGAAGGGATGAACGCCATCTAACAAACTTTGTCTAACAGATTTCAGCCACTTCAGTCCAGAGAGATATTATGGTGTCTAACAATTGATTAAGTGATGTGACAAGATACATTGCAGGTTTATACAACTATGCAATTCCTTTGTTGCTTTTGTATATGCCAAGATGTGTAGTACTCTGTGTTTGTGCTCTGTACAGATGCAAGCATAGGATATGATTTTTAATTCTTGAATCTTATTCCCTTCTCATATCTTCTCTGTTTGGTCCAGTGTTTTGATTTCTTGTGGTTTTGTGGTGGGTTTGGTTTGTTTTTTAATGTGTGGATGGAGGAAAATAATTTTTTCTTTGGTAGTTTTGGGAAAGGGTTTATGACTTAAATGCACAAAAGTAAATCCCAGGAATAGCAAACAGTGACTTGATTATTTTTTTCTTTGACTTCTTGATCTGCTGCTGCTGCTCCCTTTTTAGGATTTAACCACTACAAAGAAAAGATGAAGGCATCCTGATTTTCCTAAAGACACATTACTTGCTGTGGTAATGCAGTTAAAGTGAAAAAAGGAGCACCCACTTTTAGAGCAAATAGCTGTGTATTTATAAAAATTTAGATGATAATTGGCTTACAATTATCAAAGAAACTTTTTGACTTTTGGGAGCACTCTTACAAGAATTTTTCAGAATTTTGTGAGAAAATAAGAACAGGAAGTGAGATAGAAAGCATTACAAGGTTTTTAATTATTGTGGATGTTTCAAATTCTTGGTTCAAATGTATTTCTTCCTTACCATGAAAATCTCATAGGGAGATGGCTCTTCTCCTCCAGTGCCTGTCACTGAAGTCTTTCCAGTTTGCTCAGTGGATTGGATCGTTGAGGCTGCTGTGATATCAGGCAAGCTGAAATTTTTCACCTGGCTGCATACAAGCCTGCTGAGATTAAGCAATGTTTGTGAGCTTATAAATCCAGCAATTAGATGGGAAATAATAGTTTGAGGTCAGCTGTTGTACCTGGGGTGGTAGGTGCAACACATCAGACTGGAGAACAATGTTCTGTAGTTGCTTTTATGCTATCAGAATGCCTTGAAAACTCAGTGAATGAGAAATACAAGAGAAATAAATATGTTTGGAGAACAGAGGTATCATCTTGCATCTTGATTCTTCATCTTCTGTGGTTGTCATATATATATATATATGTGTGTGTATATATATGTGTATATATATGTGTGTATATATATATATATGTATATATATTCTGCAAAATCAGCTCCTTAAAAATGTGGTCCAATTTGCAGTTAAGCATACAGCCATAGCTAGTGAAGGTGCTTTGGGGCCTGTGCAAAGGTAGAAGTGGTAGAAGTGTTTCTGAATTTGAAGTCTGGAAAGCATTACAGTAACTTCCCATGTTGGCTGTTAGCAGCCTGGTCTAATTAGAGGTTTCATGCACTTGTATCACTGGTTGCTCTGGTGCCGCTTTGCCTAATACAGTACATGATATCTAAGGGATTCTGCGGTGGATTTGTGAGGCAAATCTCCTTCTCAGCATCTTCTCTTTAGAGAAGTTGGCAAAAGCCAATCTTTTTTGCCTTAAGTGGTCTGTCTTGAATACTGGTATGAAGAACAGGTTCAGGTCCGAAGCCTTTATTTGATCCTACCTTTTGTTTCATGTTCTTGAGTGGATTGTTGGACAAGGAAAACATTTATTAAAACAATTCTTATTTCCAACACTGATATGGTATTTGAGAACATAAATCTTACTATCAGTGATCTTATCTTGAGCTAGTAGGTGTCAGCTTGTCTTTTGAAAATTTAAATTTGTCATGTGTGAAAGGATTACTTTGAAAATGCATGCCAGTTTCTTAAGAACACACAGATTGATTATTTTGCTTCACAGTGAATCTAATGTTTTCATTGGGAATGCAAGTCATAGGTTGTGGTGGGAAGGGATGTCAGTCTTCAGAAACAAAAATTCACGATCTTCTCTTTTGCTGTTTCATGGCACCTGTTGTGGTTTGATTCTTAATTCTGTTTTAAAAGAATATAAAATATTATTTCATGATTGTTATGTCATGTGGAAATAGAGGTAACCTTAAACAAGAAAATGGAAATCTGTGATGACAGTCACTTTTTAAGTTTCATTGCATATCTCTAAGACTTTGTCTTTGATACTGCTGAATCTACTCACTATTTGTATTTGGGACCTCCATTACACAGAATTGAGGCTAAGAAAAATGTAGAGACTTCTAGAAATGCATTTTCATAGTCAGGTGTAAAACTTTGCATGGAGATTTTTTTTGTTCAGTTTAGATGTTAGACTGAAATCTCCTAAACAGAACATAATGTTGAGATTTGCAGCTTCAGAAAATGAGAGAATACTTGGAACAGAGTAACAGAAGGCTCTCTCTTGGTTCAGCAGTTTGCATTAAGTCTTGCAGGATTACTTTGCTGTCTCTGGTTTTCCTTGCCGCAGCAAGTCTGAAATACAGGCTGCTTGGAGGGGCATGAAAAGCAAAATGCTTGTGTTTCTTTACTTAAAAAGATTAAGATGGTATTTGTGAATTAGTGATGCTATTTGATATTCTTAAGATACAATTGTTTTATTCAGAAGTATGAAATAGGATATGTGAATTTAATGTCTTTCGTGTTTGAGAGATAATGCGTCCCACCCCCACCTCTTCAACAAATGAGGACAGTGTAGTATCCTGTTTTGCTTTTCTGCATGGTACGTGGAGACATCTACAATGTCTTGAGGCCAAATGAGTTAGGAGTGCCCTAAGACTGACAGTATTCAAGGTCTTCAAAGATGACCGGTTTTGCGTGTGAGACCTCTGTTTGCAGTCAGATTGGCAGACAGCCAGTGAGAAAAGAGTGTTTATTCACTTATGTTGAGTTCGTGCTCAGCATGCCATGCCAGAGAGAATTCTAATAAAGTCATTTTATCTGAGGACTTCAAATTTAGTAATGCTAAATAGATGAGGGACTACTCATGTACCACTGCTGAAATTAAATATACATTCCAGGTTGCTCTTTCCACCTTTTTTTGCCTCTACTCTCCCCCTTACACTTTAGTTACTGACAGCTTCTTTTAGATACCTGTGTTACTACAGGGATTTCAAATTATGCTGCTGCTTATTATCTTTTTGGCAACAGATAATACACTTCAGAAACATCTCTTCCCATTTAGTGAGACTGCATGTGCTTTCTCTCTGAGTCCTGTGACTGAAAGAGAAACATTTTACTTTCTCTTCTCTTGTTATTATGGAACTAAGCACTGAATTTTTATAGGTTGATAAATCAGGACCAAATTCTGAAATCCTTTTATTCATGTTACATAAATGCGATTCATTGTGATAAACTTGTATTGTATGCTTATATGTTTATCGAGAGAAATGTGTAATATACCAAATAATACTCATGCTTGGATTCCATCTACCTTTCTTATTTTCTTTTGTATTCAATACTGTATGTTGTCTGATATTCAGGGAGAAAATGAATCAAAAATATTAAAAAACTTGGAATGGTTTTGTTTGAGCTAACAAAAATGAATTATGAACTCTGAAATAGCCTCATTGAAGAGCAAATCTAATATCATTCACTTAGTAGTTTTTCGTTAAATTCATGGTAAGACAGATGTCAGAAGTAGTAAAAATACACGTGGTGTGCTTGTATTGTTACAGGTAATTTAGATATACTTAGGTATGATTAAAGAGGAATACTTTGATTTTTAGAGAACTGGTATTAGAAAACCTATGGTTGTTACATTTGACTGAATTGGACCTCCCAACTGTTCAGGTAACTTGCATTCACTTGTAATTTATTTAACAAAGATCTCTCATGCAGGACCATAATCATTACACATGCTTTAGCTGAAGCTTCCTCGTGAGATATTTTGCTTCTGTGTTTTTTCCCCTGTTTCTTTCTCTTGCTTTGTTGCCCAAGAGAGTTGTTCTTGTGTAGGCCTACTGAGAGCCATCTGGTGTGGCTGTTGGGAAGCCAGCGCTGCACACCTCAGCAAGCCTGTCACATTCTTCACATTTGTCTTAGCGCTGGACCTGCACCATGTGAGAGGTGGTCTGCAGGGACAGCTTTGTTACCTTTTTTTAAAATGTATGTTTAGTCATAAACTTTTGGATACTTCAGTGCATTATTTCTCAGAGAAAAGAATTTCTCCAAACTTTGGTGAAAAAGAAGTGTTCAAGTGGCTATGAGTAGGTGTCCTTGGCATTTGAAAATTCTTGTAAGCTCTACAGTCTGTTTGGACCTTTGGGGGGATACCATTCAGGCCTGCCACTCGCTCTCTTAAGGACAATTTTTTTCCTATATACTATACAACCTCCTGCTTTTGGAGAGAAGAAACTTCTATACAGCAGAAACCTGAAGGTATGGCTTTTTATTCATCCTTTTTTCAGCTAAGGGCAATATCTCAAGGTGAGATGCACTAGCGCTTTATTTCCCCTGGATCAGTGTCAAACTCTTCAGCTGAGTTTTAGAGCTGACCTGCATGATCTTTAAATAATCTTTTCCTTCCTCTGGCAATGTAGCAGCACATTTCCCCGACTCCCCCCAGACAGATTCTGCTACCAGAGTTGCTGAAATGAATAAAAGACTTAGTGGTCAATAATTACATTCCGCACCTCCTCCTCAAAGCGTAAGCTCTGCTACATATAGAAGAATCCCCAAATGTTTCTCTCCTGTCTTTCTGTCTTTGTAAAGCACATCAAGCCTGGCATTACTGGATGGAGATGTGTGAAGAATTGAAAACCAGTACGTTGCCAATCATAGCAAGGCAAACTGCATGATCCTGGGAGAGCAGAAGGAATGCACCAGTGGTTTTAGAAGACTACAAAATTGTTTTATTAGCCGAGTGTGCAGTAAGCCCAACCGCATATTCCCATCTAGAAGTTACAAAGAATCTGTTGGTCATACTACTGCTCTTGTCTCCTTCCTGTGCTAAAATCAGAAAGCATTCTGCACCTGCCTTCTGCCCTGAGTCATGTCCCAGTGGGCAGGGTTTTCAAATGCAGGTGAGCTGTCTTGGAACAGTGGCATAGTTCAAAGTATATCTAAAGAAAACAGCTGACAAAAGAAAGAGGTGAAACCCACATGGTTAAACAGAAGCAAGCAGCAATGCTTAGGTCTCTGATGGACAGAGTAGAATAAAAGGGATAAGGAAAAAAAACCAGCAAGCATTCCTATGTGTAGTATAACTCTTCATAGTAAATCTCCTGTGTAGAATACTTTTATATTTGTTTGCGGACAGCACAGCTCTGTAGTACTCTTGACTGGAGACCTGAAATGTTTTCTGGGTCAAGTCCAGTGTTGATGTAGAGAGGTGCACTTAAATCAGTGGAGCTCTACAATATCTGGTGGAGTTGTCCAACATGTTGTAAAGCCATATGATTGCTCAGTTTCTGGTGGCTGTCATAAACTATTAATATAAAAGGTAGATATCTGAGATTCATTCAAGTTAGTGATGATAGTGATCATCTGTAAGAGGCTGAGTACTTATGTTAAGGCAAGCTTTTCTTAGAAGTCCTGTGATAATTGTGTGGGGTTTTAATTTAAATGTCTTGAAATCTTAGTTTTAAAAAATCTTGAAAACCTGAAACTTCAGGTTCTAATACCAAAGTGAAATAGCAAGATTGCAACCCTGTTGTTGATTGGAAAAAACCCACCACCAACAAAAAAACAACAAAAACAAGCCCCAAAAAAACCCAAAAACCAAAACCAAAAAACCCCACAAAAACCGAAACCAAAGTAGCTTCACAATACTGTTGTAACTTCAACTGAATTTCTAAAATATTTTGGGATAACAATATCCTAGTTGTCATTTGACAAACATCCAGTTTTACATTCAGCTATGCAGAGTATTCTTGATTAGGCCTATTGATTTGAGAAGTAAGGTAAAGCTGAAGATGATTAAGTGTAACAGTTTTTAGCTCCATGCAAATGTTTTTAAGGAATATTAAACATTTACTTATGAGCAAGAATAAGCATACTGGCTTTGTCCCTTAGGGACAAGTGGATGAATTGGCTGATAATGTGGTCAATGAAATGGTGAGAGAAGTAAACGTTTGTCAAGTCTTTTTTTTATGTAATTGAAGAGCACAAAAAATGAAGACAGTTTTAAAATCTGCTGCTGTATTGCTGTGTGTGTCTTGTTGCAGCTTACAGTTGATGTGGTATGGTATAGGTTATTAGTGGCTGCTTGGGCTGACGTGAATTCTTTTTGTATTGGATTTGAGAAATCTTCTGGAATTGGGCCAGAGGGTCATGTATTCCAGTAAATGACTAAAAGTGAAATTGTGTCTAAATGACTCTTTCACTGATATCTAAGCCACTGGAATATGTGTTATCACAGTGTCTGAAAAATTACTTAATCATTTGAGAGCTCTTTATTTTAGTTAATGTAACCCTCTTCCTCGTTCTAGTACTGATTTGGTCTGTGATCTATTGGATTCAGTAAGTATTTGAAGTTTGAATTTCCCGTGACCTATGTCATGTTAATGTGTCTTTAATGCTTGGAAAGTGTAATTTATTCTTGTGAAGGTTTGCAGAGTGATAGCACAAAGCTCCTTAGAGAAGAGCAAACTTAAACAGCAATTATTATGAACCTAACCCAGTGTATTTTAATGTTGCTGTAGCTGCTGCGTATGAGGGCAGCATAGCCTTTTCTGTTCTAGCTTTCTGTTTGGTTGCCCAAATTTATTAAAGTAATTTGCCACTTGAGAGAGAAACTTCTGTGTTTGCCTTCTGTTCTGAATTGGCTTTATTTTGAAACAGTGACCAAAACCAACCCACTCATCCTTAAATTGTAGGAGACTTGTTCTGCTCTTGAGTAGGATTGAGGATGTTGGAAACATAAGATGGGTTGTTCTGAGTAAACACTTATATAAAAGGGACCTTACCTCAGAAGAATCAGAGTACAAAAGTCCACTCATGTGACATGATTACAGTTTCTTTGATAGACCACATATTTGTTTTAAGAGCTGAAAGCTTTGGGGTGTTTTTGAGGAGGTAACTGTCTGGGTACCTTGTTTACTGCTAACTGAAACTGATAGATGAAAATCTCACAACTAAGATCTTACTAGGCTTATTCAGCATGGGGAAGAGAAGGTTTCAAGGGCATATAGTAGCAGCCTGCCAGTACCTACAAGGAGGTTCGTCAAGCAGATGGAGTTGGGCAGGAGGACGAGAAACAAAGGATGCAAGTTAAAACGTGAGGGTCAGGCTTAATGTAAGGAAAAGCCTTTTCACCATGAAGACGATCAAACAGTGGAACAGGCTGCCCAGAGAGGTTGTACCATTTCCATTCTTCCAGAATGGAAAAGACTCATCTGGATAAAGCCGAAGCAATATGGTCAGGATCTCATAGCGATTAGCAGGATGTTGGACTAGAAACCTCCTGAGGTTCCATCGAACCTGAATTATCCTGTGATCCTAATATCTTGTTTCTGTCCTCAAAACTGGTTCCACACATGCTCAAATTTCAGATGAAGCTTTGCTCCAGTGCTGCAATATAACAAGCTGTCGGAGGGATGAGTTTTCAGGTTATTTGCTAAAATGGACTGGGCAAGGCTCAAATCAAGTTCAGTTTGCAGAAGTGATGCTTCTTACTAGGAAGGCAACCAATAAGAGAGAATGAAATTAAAGAAATCTTGCTGTTTTTTCCTGTCAGGTATAATACACATTTTGAGTACAGCAAAATGTATAGAAGCATTATGTAAGCAATTCAGAGTTCTCAATGTGCCCTCTGGATAAAATAAGGTGCTTGTATTACTCTGATAGGGTAGAAGCTGGCGGCATCTTTCCAGTACTGGCTTGCAGAGAGGAAGACTGTAACTGAAATAGCAACTTGGAAAAAAATGCTTCATGGTTCAGTGGTTCTTTGTTGGTATTTTGTTTTAGCCCAGAAGCACTAAAATTAGCTGTCTTCTCTTCTTTGTTCTTATTTTCTTTATACTCCAAAGTTTGCAAAGTAGAAAATGTGTTGAGAAGCTACTCTGCAGTTTAACTATCCAGACGTTGAAAATCAGAGCCCTTAATCTGAATGCTTAAAATAATTGTTTGATTTTTCAGGGTTTGTTCTGCTGTTTCTGTAGTTATGTGCCATTTTCTAGCATAAATTGCTCTTTGGTCATATAAAATTAAGTCATTGGTTTATGCTGACAGTTTTGCTCTAAATTTGTAAGAATAATTTAAATCCTGTGCCCTTCTCACTGTCCTCTGTTTTCTTTTGAGTAGTAATAGATGCACAGTCTGTGTGACAGATATGTGATTGAAATTAGTTCACTAAAAACAGAGCCTCTGCTCTTCAGAAAATTAAAAAACCTGACATCTGCAATGTTGTGTTCTTCTGCAAGGGTAAACAGAAAACTGAAAGGAGACAGAGTTGTTTAGAGGTGATACAGATGTGACTTTGTCATCATTAAAATGTTTCTTGGAAAGGACTGTCCTGATTCATGAGAATCATTTTTATTTGAGTGTTTCTTCTGAGTTACAGTATTAGTCATCTAGAATCATGTATGTTGTCTGCAGTTCTTTTTAACAATCTTTGCATGTCTGAAGAAATTCCCTTTATTTTTATTCTTTCTCAGTGGTATGTGCAAACCTTTAAACAGAAAGCTAGTTTTTTCACCTTAGTTACTCTTGACACGTTAAGTCAGCTTGATCACAAATAACTGTGCGAGAAATAAGGCTTTTGTTTTTCATTTATTTCTTTTCTACTTATGCCTGGACTTTCTGCTTTGGGTTTGAATTAAAGGCCTTGCAACCAATTTTGTGGAAAAACAGCATATAGCCCGAGATTTTACTTTTCTTTGAAATCTGTGAGACAGCTACAAGGAACCTTTTCCATGCTTTGTAAGAGCAGCAATGCTGCTGTTCTTATAAACCATGTTGCTTGTGGGTCTAGTTTTGGCATGATGAAATCACAGAAGTTTGAAGAGCTGTGTATTTGAAAATCACCTAAAGTACCAGTGTTTTGCTACAAGCTGCCTTGGCTTTTCAAGGCTTAATGTATGGTGTATAGGTGATAACTTATTTCCCTTGTAGTTTTCACCTGCAGAGGAGGATAAGGAATGGAAGTGCACTTGATAGTTTCTCGTGGCAGGTAAAGCACTTTTGTGGGAGTACTTGGGTACCTTCTGCAAACAGTGGTGTGAAAGTCTGACTGGAGTAGAATTAGTGCTGTGGAAGGTTACAAAATACAGCCCAAGGAGCTCAAGTCTGATAAATGACACAGATCACTGGTGTTGAATAGAAGAATCTCATTTTCTTGGAGTTTTCAGTCTGTAACAATTCAAAAAAAGTTGTCTTCTATTTGTGTTCTCTTGGTGTCTGCAGAGGTCTACAGTAGTATCTTCTTAGACTTGGTAGTGCACAGGTGCAAACAAATACTATTTCTTAGAATCTTTACAGGCTAAGTATATAGAGATGCTTGCGAGTAGGATACAGGAAGGAAACAATACCATTGTCATTTAGCATGGTTTGCAGTGGACATGAAGTGTGCGTTGTTGCTAATTTTTTTCCCCATTTGTAGGTATTGTAAGAGTGACAAAACTTTAGGAGAAGGATTTTGATGTTTGAGTGTGTATAGAACGCTTTAAAAAAAAAATCAGGTAGTGTTTTGGTTGATACATGGGTGGGTAGAAGAAGGGATTAAGTACTGTGTGTGTAGAGCAAGTGGGGAAGTATTGAGGTGGATGGGTCACTGCTGGTGAAGATACCATCCTGTGGTTTTGACTAGGGAAACCGCTCTATTGAAGACTTTCTGGGAGTGACATAGCAGATCAGCATGACTTCCAGGTGTGGAAAGTCCTAGTTGTCAATCTTTTCAGGGCTGGTAGCACAACTGCTGGTGTTGCATGCTCTGAAGCCAGTTAGAAATCTGAACAGCTCTAAGCACTAAAGTGATACATCCTACACATGTAACTGGAAAGGTGCCTTATCAATTTAGCTGAAGTCAGTGAAAGGGTGCCACAGTGGAGTGAGATTGTTTGAAGTGTTTGAAGAAGTTTGAGATTGTTAAAAGGCAAAGACAGTGTAAAAGGACTTCTAAGAATACAGCTTGCCATTGGACCTGTAATTCCCTATGATACCTGTTAATTTGAATTTCTGTCTAAGAGCAATACACAAGTTTTGGGCAACTGAGAAAGTGCCAAATTGCTATATTTTCATACATAAAATCTAGCACTACAAAAGGTGTCTCTTGCAGGTTTGCAAACTTTCCAAAATTCTCTGTAGCTGTTGGAGCTGCAGGGCCTTAATGCAGTTAGTAGCATTATTGCATATGTAAGAACTGTGGGAGAAATATAAAAAAGAGTTTAACTTTTTTTAAACATGTAAAAGGTACATTAGAAATTGCACTAGTTATTTAAAAGCTTTAAAACCAATAAGTATTCATGTAAAGACAGTAAGTCTTGGTGGCTACCAACACGACCTGATTTCACATTGAGTTCAAAGTATGCACATCTCTTTGTAATGCTGAATGAACTTTGCAGTGTTGTGGATATCTCTGCAGTATATGTAAGGTACCTTTGAAATACATAATATTGATACGTTTGGGAGGATTTATAAACTTTTCTGGTGTTGACAAAACGGTCATTCTTTCCTCTTCCAAGGTGAAGTCCAAAAATAAACACCTCAATTTATGATAAATAGCCTGTGCATTAGATGTTGTCAAGGGCTCTTGAGTTAAACATGCTTGAAATTTTTAGATTGGGCTGGTTTTGAGATATACCAAAATGGAGTTGGAAAATTTTGACAATGGTATTGTGTTTTTTCATTCTTCCAGTCACAGAATTGAACAGACCTGTATTCCCTTATCCCCGCAACCCTTCTTTGAACCTACTGCCTGATAAGTGTAGATACAGAAGCGGGGGGGGGGGGGGGGGGGCGAGTTGTTGAAAGAACTGTTTTGTATCCTGTCCCCCTAAATGCTTGCATGTCTGAGTTAATTTTCCTCATGTTGTAACGGTAGTACTGCAACTCTGTAGGAGCATGCTATGGCTGGGAGCCTCTCTGGCACCTTGCTTTCACACCTGCAGCTTGACTTGTTTAGTGCACACAAAATTCTGCTGAAAATGATCTGGACACAAGGGTGTAGGCATTTTTGTTGCTGCTGCTCCGGAAAAGGAGCCACAGGCTGGGAAAAGGAAAAGGTTTCAGTGGCAGCTTTATTAGATGCTATGGCTATTAAAAAAAAACCCCAAACTTCTCCAGAGGGATGTCCTTGGAAACCTGTAGAACTTTTCTGCTGAGTTGCATGCTAAGTATCTGGTTTTTGTCAGGAAGTACTGGATGGCAAGATTTCACTCTTAGGTTTGATTGTCAGTGAGTCTTGCTCACCTTTGTATACGGCTGACAGGGTAATAAAATTAGACAGTGTTTCGCCACACTGTCCTTCAACCAGAAACTGAGAAATGAAGTGGAAATGAAACTCTAAGAATAAGACACCTTCACTTCTCTTTAAGTGATTTCGCACCCGAAGTCAGCGTTCAGAATTCTGACACCCCTGATCAGGGATAGCTCTGTTGTGTTGAACAAATACGCTATGAGTCTGTTCCTAGAGGACAGCAAATTTGTTCTGTTATAGGAAGGTGGGTTTATAGCACTGCAGTTCTGAAATCAGAAGTATGATGTAAGCCTGGGAGTCAACTTGAAGGCAGAGAATCAAGTCCTTGCTGAAAAGTTGTAAACTCATCCACTGGGTGAAGTAAAAAGGCATATTTGAATAGGCAGCTTTTGGTTTGGATAGTGAGTAACTTTTTGTGGTTTGTGTTGCATCACTTGTCAAGTGGCATTGTTATACAAGTAACAGTCTAGTGCTCTGCTGTCCCTAGAAGAATGAAAATTGGAGTTTAAGGTGTGTGAGAGCTTTCCTGTCTCACTGCCAGTTCTCCTCACGTCCTAAAAGAGAGGATGACTCAGCAAGCTACCAAAACCCTTATTAGGGACTTGGATTTTTGAGCTATGTTCTTCTAAAGATACTGTTGCCTGTCCTCTGAAGTTTGAAACTACTGCACACTGCTCAAATCAGTAGCTTAACTGCCTGGGTGGCATCCTCAGCTGTGCTGCAGTCTCCTTTGAATTGTTTGAGAGAGCTGGAGCAGTTTAGAGCGGCCCAAAAAGCTCTGGACCTGACTGCAGGCTGGATGGGACTCATGTGGTGCAAGCACTGGTTTCTGGGGGACCCCTGAGAGCCCCAGGGTCTGGGGTACAGAGGTCAGTGCTGCCAGCAGGAAGACCTCTGGCATGCAAAGCTCAGGGGACTGTGAGGTTGCTCTGGGGTATGTCTATGTGCGCTGTGATCCTAGGAAAAAGATGGGGAGAAGCAGCACAGATCAGTTTGTGCTGAGGTCCGTACTGCCAGAGTGAGGGATGTGCTGACGTTTGAGGTAGCTGGAGGTGAGCCTGGGCTCCGCAAGGCTCCGAGGGCTCCTGAGCTCCGGTACAGAGCCACACTAACACAGCACAAGTTTCCAAGCTGGGTTTGGCTGAGGAGTGATCTCGGTGTGTGGGCAGGAGAGAGTGGGTCAGTCTGCACCTCTCTGTGCAGGCCAGCTCCGTGACTGTGGTTAGCACCCAAAATAGTTGGTTTAACAACAGCCCGGCTATTCTGCACTATGCAGTTGCTCCTGTGACTGCAGTGCAGATATTTGCAGGGTTATGCTCTGGGGTTTGGCCTCTGCATCCAGGATTTGGAGGGTGCAGAAGTTGAATAAAGTTTTGCTTGGGCTGCAGTTTTTGCTCTGCACCTCTCAGAGAGCCAAAATAAAATCTCTTGTCCTCATGTCCCCAGAACGCTACAGAACCAAAATTGGATGAGAAACATAACAACCTAATGCATTCTGAGAAAGCAGATATTAAGACAACTGTTAGAAATAGTGTTTTATGTCTCTAAACTATTTATAGTGTAGTCATGATGTCTCCAAAGAGAGCAATACTATATCACCAACATTTGATAGTGGTGCTCTGAATAGAGAACAGAATGCAAGACAGTACAGATGGCTGACAGACTGCAGCAAATTCCAGCTAATGAAGAAATGCAGTATGTTTGTTTACATGCAAGTTGAAACAGTTGGCTGTTAAAATTGGTTTTAAATCCAGCTCTGAGCTGTGTAAACATAGATCACCCTTATGCAACTAATAATAATAAAATATATTTTTGCATTTAAAAAAAAAAAGCTTCTCTTTCAACAGTACTACTGCAGTTTGATAACTTGGCTGTTCTGTATTCAACAATCTTCAGTCCATGTGCAAATTAATGCTGCAAGAAACAAAACCAGTTTGAGTGAATTTATGTATAACCTCAAATCATGAATCTACATCCATGAGATGTAGGTTTTATGATTAGGTTCTGGGAAAGAGATATGGTTTGGATAAATTTTGCAATGCCCTGGACGTGTAAGTCAAACAGATGAAACAATGAAGAGCCAGGCATTCTGCTGAACTACTTCATCCAGTGGATCAGGTTATAATTTTGCTAGCGGTTTACATCGTGAATCATTGGCGGGGGGGAGAAGGCTGATTCCTGCATTTTAACAGTGAATTTCTGATCATAGTAGTTGTCCCCCTCCCTCCTTTAAAAAGTGGCATTTTTGAGCAGCAAATCTGTTGTTATTTAATATTAGCACAGTGATGCCGTACAATAAGAATACTGCAGTCTCCTGTGTATCAGGGAGAGACAGACACAGGAAGAATAAAATGAGGAATTATTAGTATATGCTTTTCTGTAATATATTTCCAAAGTGCGTGATTTGCTTGTCAGAGTATTTCTAAGAATAAGTTAATTTTAGTAGGGCAGCATTCATCTCATTTGCTCTTGTGTTTAGCAGTGTTATCTGTATTATAGAGAGCTGTTAAAATTCTGGAGCATGTTTCAGGAAGATGTTTCAAATGTAACTTATTTGCTTCTTGTTTTACTTGCTGATGGGTGTTTAGAATGCGTTTGCTGGTAAGCATTATCCAAAAATGCAAATGTAGCTTGCTTTTCAGCAGCAGGCAAACAGTCAGTTGTTCTGCAGTTGACCACAGTGGGGTCAGTACCAGGAGCTGCCCGTTGATGGGGAGAAAGCAGTAAATAGGATGAGCTGATGTTTTAGTTCTTTACCATAACGTTTTAAATCTTACAATGCAAATAATATGCTGTGTTACCAAACAGTTGTATGACTGCAGAAGATGAGAGAAGTCACTTCGTTAGGTGGCTGGCTTTAAGGTGTATGTACGTGCTTGTCTATGCAAATGGCAATCCTTGCATGTGGGCTATATATAGAGAGACCAAAAAGCCCTCTCTGATGTATACACACATATATGCATATAGTTTATGCTGATGAGGTGGGGTTTTTCTGCTTCACAGATTGTAGTGTGATGGACAGTTGCTGATTCATGGAGAAAAACAACCCTCCTGCCAAGAACTGGAAATCTGCCATGATGCTAAATGATCTGATATCCCACTCCCATGTGCATGTGTTGATTTGCACACCAACCAAGAGTCAGCCTACTAAACGCAGTATCATTGAAAGTAACCATTGAAAGCAGTGTTTCTTTTTGTGAGTTTTCTCTGACTCCATAGTCTGGGGCTAAGAAGTAATTTGATAATTGCATCTTGGATTATATCCCCTAAAGTGCTTTCTTGATTTGCCAGGTATCTATTAGTTATGTTGTTTTCCATGTAAACCAGAATCCATTCTACTTTTACAGCAACAATTTTTTAACAGATGTTCAAGCGGTAACAATTCAGATTAGAGCCTTGAATTCCTAGAGAGCTTTTTTTTTTTATTAAAAAACCAAAGCCAAACCCAACAATAACAAGTGCTTTTGAGAAGGAAATACATCATAGCAAGGCTCAATGAATGTTTGAATGTGAATATGGAGAATTTCCAAGCTCACACAGAAAAAGCAAACAAAAATCTTTATAAGTCTCTTGAGAGGATATAAACTTTTATGGACCCTAAAAATAGACTTTGTAGATTATTCTGTAGCTGTCCAGTGAGGGTTTCTGTTATGTGCCTGTGAGACACCTGCCACTGGAGTGGACTGATCCAGTATGCTAATTCATTTGCTCTTCCTAAACTTGCAGGCCTCACTATGTGTTCTCTGCTTGCATTGGGTAGACATGAGGCTAGAGAAGTGGCTTGTGAACATCTAGGTTTAGTTTTGTGGTCCATGGCTCAATAAGCTAAAATTGAATGAGATGTAAAATTTAATCCTGGGGAAAAAACTGTCAAGAGCATCTCTGCTTTGCCAGACCCTTTGGCCTGGGACTGCCCTGAGGGTGATCCTATCATCTCTTTAATAAATAACAAGGCAGCAAAAGAATCTCTTGGTTTTGTTGTTGAGGCTTGTCCATAGGTAACTACAAAGAAGCTATGTGTCTCTAAATATCTTGTTTGTTTGTCAGGTGTCTGTCACTAATAACTATGCTAACTGTGTCCTTCCTGAAGAGTCCCGTTTGAATTCTGTCTGCATGTCTCAGGTTCAAATGTGAAATACTTGGTGTGAGTGAAGAGTACCTTACCTAGCCCAAGATTGAGGATTCTGATCTAGGAGGTAGGCTGCTTATTGGTAGTGGTGGTGTAGGCCACTGGTGGGTAAAATGTAAAGTCTGCAGTAGATTTATGATGTTAAGCTGCTTCTGTGTCTACACAGCTGCTAGTCTAAGGGTGCTGCTTTATGTAAGCTGTGCTGCTTGCAGGATTCCTTAGTCATAAAAATGCAAGTCTGGATTGCATCTTCCATCTGAAGATGAGAGGTCCTCCTTGGGTCAAGGTAATGAGTGATGAAATAAAATTAACTTGTACATTATTATAATGACTCATATATTTCTGGGCGCCTGTGGTATGAAATTTGGATGAATTGCACATTCTGATGGATGTTTAATTTTGTTTTCTCTTACTGTTGGCTGGTATCACCCCACTTAATGGATAATCAGACTACTTGTTGCAGAGATTTTACATAAGCACTTTGGGGTCCGTTTTTGGGAATCTTTAGTTGATGCAGTAAATTAGTGTGATTATGATAGTGCAAGTGCAAAAACTTGTCAGTTTGTGTGGCATGTGCCAAGCTACAAGAATTTTTTTAGTAATAGTTCTTGCTCCCCAGCAAAACTGGCTGTATTGCACATGAACAGACTCTTGCAAAGGATCAAATTGGTGCTTGTTGATGGTGTACACTGGGACTGCTTTGTGAATAATTGTCCCTAATGTTCCCTCCCTTATGTAATATCCTCTGTAAATGATCCACACCTATAAGGCAGTTGTTGCCCCTAAGTGTCTGTCTCTTATGAGCCATTTGATGTTGCCATACTTAATTTTCTGCTGCTGCTTTTCTTTTATTTATCATCAATGGTAAACATAAGTTTGTGCTGTTTTCAGAATGTTTCAAATTCAGTGTTTCTAATCGTAAGATGAGTAACTTAAAATTTTTTGGTGTAATGATTCTGAATAACTCTCAAAACTTGTTTTTGATAAGGACCTGAGTTTTGCAAATACAAAAATGTTCCACTGAATAGAAACAGTGTCTTGCCAAAGAGAGAGTTGGTAAGACCCTTCCATATTTAATATCTCAGTGCCTTCTACATGCAGAATATTAGCTACACACGCCACGTGCGTATGGTGTGCCTGCATTGACTATATTCACTGCAGAACTCTACAGTTAACTTAAGAAGTGCCCAGCAAGGAAGTATAGATTCGTAGTATGGTGGACTGGATTTTTTTTTAACGGAGGCCCAGCTTATGACCATTTGTTACAATATTTCCCTGTAAAGGAAGGGGGATGACTGTTTGTTTGTGGGTTTTTTTGGTGTGTTGTGTCCCACCCCCCCACCCCGATAAATGGAGTATGATCAACCTCCAATTACTTGCTCTCAGAGGTGTCCACACATTGGATCTTGACTTTGGGGCCAGAAGAGTCTTAGCTGTCTGGTATAATGGTGAATGTCACCAAACAAATTTTACCCTCACGCATGTATGTGCAAGTAAAATCTGAAGTTAATTGCAGGTGGCTGTGTCTGAGGGAGGAATTTGGTGCTAGTGTATGTAAGAAGTTAATTTTAATAGCTGTAGTGAGATTAAGTTTACAGTTTCACTGGATGTTAAGGTGTGGAGCCCTTCTCTAGTGAGAAGTAAATGACAGTGGGAGGAATTGTGGCAGGTTTTAAGTGGCACAAGTTAGAAGATTGATTAGGTAATCCAGAGGAAAGGAACTAGCTCTAATAGCTTTTTCCTTTCGCAGCCCTTGAGTGGAAAAGATCTTTTGGATTTACTATATGCCTAGCAGATTTAGTAAATTTAAAATAAAAAGGTATCTTTTAAATCTCTTGAACACTTTTTGTTGTTGCATTTGACGTAAATTTATGAAAATGACTTCAGTTTAATTAGGCTTCGTCGATACAGTACTTTTCCACTGAATTTACTAGGAGCTTGCGAATGTGTTGTAATGAACTGCACTGCAGGCTGCAGTATCTGATTGTCATGCCAGGAGCATCACTAGCGTAGAGCTAAATAGAGATTGGTGAGGAAAGTGGGTCAGGAAAGAGGCCTACTGTACCTGCAGAGACTGCAGAGTGCGGCGGCAACGGAGCAGAGCGTCCACAGCATGGCACTGTCTTACAAAACATAGGAGAGGAGAGGAGAGGATATGAGGATGTTTTTAGGATAGGGGGTATGTCTGGGAGCAGCTAAAGATGCTGCCAATTTGATTCTCCCTTCTCTCCCCCACTATCCATAGTTATTTTGCTGGGTGGTTTTAGCAGTGCCCATTTTACTTTTTCTTTTTCCGCACGAGAATGTCCACAAAAATGTTCTTTCACCTTCAGAGGTCGAAAGCATCCTGTCCTGTAAGACAGACTGCTAGAGACACGCTTGCTGCTTTTTGTGAGACGGTGTTAAATGTTGCTAAGGAGTCTTTCGTACCCTTCTCAGATGTAGGAGAGAAAAAGGCATGTAGTATGCTGCTCTGTAGACCTTGGCATGGTTGTTTAAAAAGGCTTTTCTGTGCATATCTTGCTTCACTTGCAAATCTAGTCTTGTTGGAGGTGACATTCAGAATAAAATCACAGTACAAACAGAAAAGGAGCAGTAAAAAACAAAGCATCTCTAAGCAACCAGTGGGACCAGCCAAAATTACCCCAAAAGTGGAAACTACGTAGATTGAATGATAAACATAGAAGAAGGGGAGACAAAAAAAAAAATCCCAAAACACTGGTTATAAGAATTTTTGCTCAAGTCTAAGAGGGAATGCTGAAAGGAACAAAAAAAAAAACTTTTTTTTAAAGTTCTTCTGTTTCCTGTACTGCTTGCCTTTTTTTTTTTTTGTGGAGTTTAATTACTGTGGTTCAAAATAGTCCCTTTTTATAAGTCTTTTGGTATACTGTGTGCTCATCTATGGCCTGACCGTAAGAGGAGATCTAAAACAGGGGACATTAATTGAATAGAAAAAAAAAATGTATTTTATCCTTAGGCACAATTATTTTGATTATATTTGGTTTATGTGGGAAGGAGTACCTTTCATTTTGTTTTATTCTTGAGATTTACTTGAGATTTGAGATCTAAGAGTAGGAAGGAAAGACAGAAGGGTAGTTGTGTATTTTTTCAATTGGGAAAGGTCCATACTAAAAGGGAATGTTTTTCAGGAATCTTTTGGAGTGTGAATCCATTATTAATACAGAAAAAGGAAGAGGATTGGGTTCAGAGGCCTTTAGGCTTTAGGTGCCAAAACCTGCAAGGTTCTTACGTTCTCAGCTTCCACTGAAGCTTCCACTGCATTAGTGAAGGGTGTAAATCCAAATACTTGTTGACTTACTTGGAAGGATTCCCATTGATTAGGTTAAAATCACAAAATGGAGGAGAAAGAAGGTAGTTTGTGACTTGCTACCCTGTCTTAAGCTTTGGATCTCTGAGACATGATGAAAGAAGGAGATGGGGCACTTACAGCCATTCTGTGCTAAGAAAAGCAGAGCAATGCAGAGAGCATGATCATATATCTTCAATCTACTTTCATTAATCTTGGCTTGAATTGTTATGCAGAAGTAATATATACACGCTGGTACAACATGAAGACAGGGCAAATGACTGTTCTGCCAGTAACTCTTTCTCCTCGTGACTGTAGGCAGATCAGTTGTGTGGAGTGCTGAGACCACTGAAGAGTCTGCGGCTTATTTTGAGGTGCACATAGAGTGCTATTGAGAAAGTGCTTTTGAAAACAAGGCTTTGGTTTGTAAGCAACTTGGTACTCAAAAAAAGAGTCATCCTCGGTGCCATAATTTCCAGACTCTGTAATACATGAATGATAACATTAACAGCATTTAAAAGACAGGGCAATAAATGCCTCTGAGACACTTTCAGTTACTGTAGTGGCATAGACAGTTTAGGGAACAGAATATATCCAAAATCATGGATACTAGCAGCATTAGTTTTATGTTTAAACCTGAGAGCAGTTCTACTGTGATAATTCAGCAGAGTAATCAAAATAAAAAAGAGTTCCCTTCCCAACTATGGCCATTGGAGATAAATCCTGTGAATTTCCCAGTGCAGATTACTGAAATGGGCAATGCTCTGTGTCACTGCTGCTTGTCAGAATCAGCTGCTCTGGGAATTGATTAAACATTTCGTGGTTCATGTTCTGCCCTGCTTCAACATATTGCATTAAACAGCGTTTTCTAACCTATCCAATTCTGCATTTATATAGTGCTGTAAGCTATTCCAACTCACAAGCCTTGAAACAGTGAGCGTAAACACAGAGGGATAAGCAAGCATGTGCTGACTGTAGCAATGACAGCATTCCCTGGCTTTCACTCCAAAGGGAAGTGACTTCACCTCCAGAAGACAATTTACAGCGTGTGCCACAGGCCATGGACAAGATCACGCATAGTGCCTTACGTGTTATTTATGCTTAAATACCAAGTAAAGGTGTTGCTAAGCTGTCAAGGCTTTTCCTCTTAGTTGCTGTTTTGTTTTGCTTTTAATCATGGATGAGGAGTTAATGTGGTAACCAAAGGAGAAGGTGAGACTGCATGTGGTCTTTGCCTACTTGATGGACTTTGGCTGCTTGTCCTATCTTGTTCCTGAGGCCTGCAGTTGTGTTACTCATTAAGTAGTGTTTCTCCTGAGCTGTGTTTTGCTGATTATGATTACTAGCTTGTTCAAACTCTTTTAAACAGAAATTTTGTTTTAAAATAGCACTGTTATAATGAAAGGCACCCAAACCTCATCACACTTGTGCAGGACATTGTGACAGTCTGGATAGGAATGAGCAGGTAGCAGCCCAAATTTTTAAAACTCTGGCTTAAATGATACTCCATTGCACTGTGTTAGATACCTAAATAAGCTGATTTTTAAAGATGCTGCTTGTCTTGCAATTTCCACTTACCATCATTTTTAGAAGCTATTTAAGCTCCTATATATGTTATTTAACTGTGTTAAATTTTAATCAGACCTCATTTTAAAAAAATAAAAAGCTTTGGCTCTCCCTCTGGAAAGACTAGACCCCTTGGTGATACTGCAGGCAGATCTGTAGAGGGATTCTTTAGAACTCTGCATCTTTTGAGGAGATGGGGGGGGGGTTTGTGGCTTTTTTTTTCCTGATTAACCTCTTCAGGCTTGCCATGGGGGTGAACAGTGTGTTAATCCTGTTCCGTCCTGAGAGCTGGTGAATGTTGCCCGTAAGGAGAAAGAGTAACCTATTCTCTGGCTTTCCTTTTGGCAACCCGCAGCAAGGTGGTACTTTGTGAGCTGACACTTGAGGCTGCGTGGCAGGCCTCAGTCACTGCGTCTGGGTCTTGTGAGGGCCAGCTGCCAGCCCTTAGGAAAAGCCTAGTCTCTATGAAATGTGCTCTCTGGGACTGGGGTGACACGGATTGCGTGGTGCACATGGGAATGTAGGAATGAATGTGTGTATATACCCTACTGATTGCGGAGAGACGTGCTCTCCGTATTTTTTCATATATTAGAGTGCCACAAGTGGTTCAAGAACTTGCCCCTGAAAAGAACTTTTCAGATTCATTTAATCTGAAAAAAACCCAACCCAAACAAACAGTACTTTTAATGTCTGGTTTTGGAAATTCCTCTGCTGAATTCCTGAGTTTACAATTGGCTTTTAGTTTAAGATTGTGCTTGCATGCTGGATTATGCAAATTCCTCCCTTGCTTTTGTTATTGTAGTAAAAAATGTTGTGTTCCACAAAATTTCTTATTTTTATCTCTTTTTTAAAGAAGAAATCAGTTTACTAATTGGTGTCTTTCAGTTTAAAAGCACAGTATTGGTGACTTAAAGACCACCAGTCAAAAACTTGAAAAATCCATATTAAAGATAAGAATTTCCTCAAGTAGCTTTGCATCACTTTGAATTCAGAGACGCAAACCCTTGTTCTCAGCAAAAACTTGTCATAAGAACTGTTACTGAAACACTGCATTGGCCAAGAATATCTTAAAATAATTTAACTTTAGTTACTAATGGAGATGATGGTGTTCCCAGTGCTTCAGATGTTCTGTACTTGATGTTTCTGACCTTGCAACTAAAACAGTCTGTTTGAAAAGTTGTATGACCAATCACAAGTTCTTCTGATGTAATTCCTAATTGCAGGCCCTATGGACTTGGAATGTCTCCCATAACTAACGTACAAGCCTTTTCCCTCCGATTTTGGATGGGAACTCTTACTCTTCAAAACTGCTGTATTAAGCTGTATTGGTAGTACTTGGTCATAATTTCATTTGGACACCGTATTAACATGTAGATGGCTTTCACAGATAGTGGGATAGTTGCATTGTTAGACTATGTTTTTTCTTGTGCTTAGTATGCTACCGCTTCTGATTACTTGACTTCAGAGTCCTTAATATCCTTATCGTTATTTTAAATTCAACTACCCTTATGCTCAACCCTGGTGCTATAAATATGTGAGTAGGAGTGGCAGACTTCTGTTACAAGCTAACATTTCTCTTCCTTGTATTTTGCTTCTATGATATGTGTTTGAGTGATGAGATACACTGTCTTAGGCTAGATGCGAAAGACTTCCAGACAGTCCTAAACCTTGGTCAGAAGTTCAGTGAGGAGAAGGGGAATCAAGCTACTTGTTCTCTTCTCTCAGGAGAAAAGAATTTCTAATATACCCAGATTTAAATGCAGTAGATAACTAATACGCAAACCTGGTTTCATGATTTTGCATGTACTGTTAATATTCTACAGTATTTGAGATAAGGTAAGGCTATTCCTGTTCTTCTAACTGGAAATCACAACAGTCCTCCTTCCAAATCAAGTTTCTTCTGCAGAGGTGTTGGTGATAAGAGATGATGAGATTTTTTTTTTCTCCCCCCCAAATTTAATGTCTATTTTTCTCATGCTCCTGATGTTAAGGGTACTGTAAATGTACCTAACAAAAGGCTACCTTCTTCCCCTTCTCCCAGCTCTGCCAGGAGTTAGCTTCTGCCTACATAGTTTTTGCTTTGTCTCCTTCCAGTGTGTTTCATTAAAGATGTCTTCCATTGTAAAAGGTAGGTTATCTTTTCCATAGTAAGCCTTAATTGAAAATCTCAGTGCCTGTGGTTTTAAAAACAGCAACAGGAACAAACCAGCTTAGTACTTAGTTGTGTTTTGCTGCTTTAACATCAGTTTCTTCTGGGACATTTTGGTGTCCTGAAGCTTTGTATTTGATTTCATACTGAGTTCGTTTTTGACAATGCACAAAAACTTTCAGATGACCGGAGAAGTGGAAAGATAAAAGCAGTACTTTAACGAAGGGTTGTTGATAACCACATTTCAATTTTTGATGTTGCAAATAGCTCATTTAAAATTTGTACAGCAGCTTATGGGTTGGTTTTGG
Source organism: Cariama cristata (assembly GCF_000690535.1). Classification (NCBI taxonomy): domain Eukaryota; kingdom Metazoa; phylum Chordata; class Aves; order Cariamiformes; family Cariamidae; genus Cariama; species Cariama cristata. The sequence continues at coordinate 49,647 of NW_009634172.1, read as the reverse complement.
TTGTTTTTGTTTTTTTCCTGGGTGGAACATATTCGGTTGGGAGTAGCTTGTGAGGTGGGTGACAGTGGTGATCATGAGAAAGGCACTTTGGAAAGAGGACCCTTGATATCGGCTGGAACTGCAAGTGAATTGTAAGGACTTGATCAAAACAGTTGACAGTTTTGAAAGTGGAGATTGTAGCATTATTTTCTTAAGTGGTAATGAAAGAACCTTAAAACTTACCACCTCTATCTCTCTGTAAATGAGTGGCTGAAAACATAAAAAAATGTTTCGCTTTTGGAAAAAAAAAGGCACTGTTATTAAGCAATTTTTTAGGTCCTTCTGAATGCATGTTTAGGAATTAATTGCTCCTGATCTGTATAGATTCTCCTTTGGTGATCGCAGTGACGCTGCCCAAGTGCCTTGGATGGAAATGCTTAAGAAGCAGTGCTGCTGGCATTCCACAGCCGCCAAGCGGAGGCATCGGCTCGGTTGGTTTGACCGAGCTAATGCTGGCCTCTGGCTGATCTGGGACTAGAGCTAGGTTCTTTGAATTGTCGTCCCAGGCATTTTCTGTTAGATCATCCTTCCCTTTTGCATTAAATTCTACTCCTTTGATTTGGAGCATCCCAAGAAAGATGGTTAAATGAGAAATTATCTTTACTGTATGTGGACACCTGTTTGATTTATCACAGGAGAGTCTTGAATAGTCAGTCTTGTTATGCAGCTCTGAGGGCTGCAAATCCCTTGCAGAGCCCACTTTGAAAGACAGCAGGAAGAGCAAAAAGTTACATCTCTTAAAAGAAAAAGAAAACACTAATTCTTTCCTGAATTACCCAGAAAGTCCCCTTGAACTAGGTGAAGAGAGGCTTCTTAAAGCAGTTGTTTTGTGTGTCCTTTTCTAGTGTTGCTTCTGAGATTTGGGTTTATCTTACGCTGCTGTATAGGTAAAATTTTTAAGAGCACAGGGACAAGTGTGATTATATAGTCATACTTTCTTAATTGAAGCTGGAGACTCTGAGACTCTTACCCAAATTATTCCTGCAACAGGAATAGTGTGTGTGGGTTTTTTTGTTGTTTGGTTTTTATTTTAAAGTGATGGCATCTCCTTTAGGGTACCCAGTCATGACTTTATATGGTGGAGGATTCAGCTTGGTCCTGTTTAAATTGTCACAGTAGATCCTTTTGTCTTATGCTTGGCTGTTCCTCCAGAGGCAAAGTTAATATCTATTTTGCAGTATCCTTTATTAACTGAGGGCCAAGAAATCTGAAGGTTTTCTACAACTCATCAGAGCCAAGATGATTCTTTTCCCCAAACTGTCAAGATTTGGATGTGTAATTGGATCTCTGCAGCTCTCAGTAGCGAACAGTTTCCGAACTGCCTGTCTTCTAGTGGAGCCCAAAGCGTGCTTTTCTAATGAAGCTATCTGGTATGGTGTGACAGCCGTTTGGTTGGAACTATATATACACAATTGGTGCTGAAATTATCTATTGTTTGTCATGAAGATGTATTTCAAGAACTTACTCTTGTCTTTATAGATAGCAAGACATAAATTTAGAAACAGTCCTATTGATTAGTTTTGATTCTTTGCCAACTTCTTCTTTTTTTGGATGTTTGTATCCTGTGAGCAAGTTGCAAAACAATTCTGTTCTGCTGTTCGGTTACGCAGGGGGTTACTTTTGCAGCCCTCCAGTCAAAAGAGATTGCGTGTCAAAAACTTGAAAAGGCCAAAGTTTAAAACTTGTTCCTCCTTTAAGTAGACAGAGCTGATGAGGAAGTGGTTTTTTTGAGTGGTGTTTGTTTTATATTTTGAACAAGTCCTTTATTTTTTGTTTGGGAGTGACAATTGTTCATAGCTTAAATATTTGTGTGAGAAAGAAAGTATTGCATCTCAGGGTGGGAAAAATTAATGTGTTTTTCTTTATCTGAAAAACTAGGGGGACAAAAGGGAACAAGGTAAACTAACTCACTGGTGTAGTTTAAGCTTACAAATTATTAAAGTGATGGGTTTTTTTTGACCAAATTTTTTTCAAGATACATGCTGCACCACATACTTTCACTGCTTTTTAACGGCGTTAATGAAAGGGTAAAAGTATGTGTAAAAATAAAACCAGAAAACATCTAAGCTGCTTATTTTTTATTTCCTACTTGGGTATTTTTGAGGTGGTGATCAGTTGCAGAGAAAAATTGTGGCAGACACATGCTGTAGATCTTTGTTTAAAGCTAGTAATTTTTAAGGAAACAAACAAAAGATTAAAGAGCATTTGATTACAACAGATCACAGTTTTATTCTGTCGTGAGGTGACAATCCACGAGGTTGCAAGCTGTCACTGTCAGATGGTGTGCTGGGTGGTTGAAGAGCCCAGTTCCCTGGGAAACTTGTGGAGGGCCTTATTCTTCACTGTAGTGTGGCCATCACATCATTTCATGCAGGCATGTTCAAGACAGATGCAAGATGTTGTCTGATCCATCCAGATCTCTCTGCTAAGCGGTAATCTGAAAGTAACCTTGGTAGAAAGCGAGAAGCTTTACTGGAAAATGTCCCTGCGATGCTGTTGCTAGGGCAACTGGGTCTATTGTGTGTGTGCGGTGTGCAGTTAGCAGAGTCTGGCTCCTAGATACTGCAGTGTGGAAAAGCATTGCCTTTAAATTGCGTGCTTTCCTTCCCACAGTTTTGGTAGGTTTGAAGGCAGCAAAGGCTGATAACACCTCCCTTATCAAACTTATCCTTCCTATTTTGCTTTTAGTTTGCTACTAGTTGAGGCATATTGCTTAATAAGACTGAACCATGCTGAAAATGGAAGGGATGCTGATGTCTTGCTGCAGCTCAGTCTCTCTCTTGCTCCGTAGTGATAATCCAGGATGATTTGTCGAGGCAGGCAGCAACATAACAGTAGGGCAGGGTATGTCTGGTTTCTTGCTCTGCAGAGGGGGAGAGGAGCTTTTTTTTTTTTCTGTGACAGTGAGGTTGCAGTGATGAGCAGTGGAAGAAGACTGGTAAAGATGTGTGCTGCGCAGTGGAAGAGTGCTCGGAAAAAGAGCATGCAAGGGATGCCAGAAAGGTGGGCTGAAGAGACGATTCATCAGCAGTAACCATAATCCATGTCTCGGGGCATTGAGCTGGCTATTCCTGATTTGCAACCATAAAATGTCAGCATTCTCTTAAACCAAAAGAATAACAATAATAATATCATCCCCATCTGCTTGGTGGCATTGTTTCTGCTACTTTGAGAGGGGTGTGTGTTTCTATCAACCAGAATCCCCTTCTGCAATTTCACCTGGATAAGGTTATTTTTTTCTTTCTTCATATATATTCTGCGAAACAGTTTGTGATATGTGCACTCCTGTTCTGTGCTGGCTGTGTTTTAGTGGCAGTTGACTGAGGGGGACCAATACTGTGCATTAAAGAGGCCTTAAAATCAAAAGAATTTGATGTGGAAATGAAGTGGGAAATAGTTTTCTCTAATCTGAAATGTATTAAGCTGATGAAATGAATTTCAGATTCAGCATTCCTTTTCCTCAATTTCACCGTCTTCCTGTGGGAACATACAGATGCAGTAGGCTGGTAAGCCCCTTTCACCATGGGTAATGAACACGTCCTGCTTTGTAAGTGAACCTGAAATAGTCATACGCCTCAGTTTGATGTAAGCTTTCACCCTCCCTACACTTTGTAGTTCGTAGGGGCTTTAAAAATTCTTTATGAATCAAGAAGGCCCCAGTTTTTGCTGCTGGCTATTGGGTTAATGTTGCTGAATCCTAGAATAGGGCTCTCTATATTTTTATCTGTAGGTTATCTGAGTGAGAGAATGAAGGTGACGTGAGGAGATGCAAGTGGCATGCCAAACAATGAAGTTATGCTTGGACAGCATCTGAATGGAAGCCAGGGAAATAATTTTAATGCATTGCCTAGCTACTCATTTTTTTCTCCCTCCAAAAGAGTCTTTTGTTATCCAAGTATATTTTTGGTCTTTTTTTTTTTCAGTCTGGTCAACGTTTCATTCATGTTTGTATTGAATACATAGTTCCTTCAGTTTTCAAGAGACTGATGCTGGTAGAGATGGAAACAATTTCCTTAATTGCTGAGGTGAATGTTATTACCCTTCATGCTGACCTGAAAGAACCTTTTTCTTCAGGCAGTCTCATGAACAATTTAGCCTTTGATGTTTCTTAGCTCCCTTTTAGTCAAGAGGGAGCCTATGTAGAAAATCATGTGGAAAATCGTTCGTTTAAAAACTATTTTAAGCAGCGTAATTTTTGCACTCTGTAGATCAATCATATACTGAATTTATTCTTTTTAAAGATGCAACGTAGTTCTGAGCTTGTTCTTATTTCTATTTGTTTTAAAATTAGCAGTGCCTTCTGTACTCAGGAAGGTCCAAAATAGAAACTTAGCTTCTAACTATGGGCTTATATATGTTCCTAATAATGATAAATTTAAGGATATGCTAAATATGTACCTCTGTATGGGTAAATTAGCAGTTGTACTCTAGTTTCTCCTGCATACAAGATTTGTTGGTCTTTGATGGGGATTTGGGGGCGGGGGGGGGGGGAATGGGGAAACAGTATATGTGGAGTTTTAAAAACCCTGATCATTTTCAAAGGCAGGAGGTGGAAAAAAAGACACTGCATTCCACTTTACTTTCAGTCCTTGTTCCCTTTCAGTTTTAGGAGATCTTTTTACCCTTGCAGACTTCAGAGTAAAGCCGACCAGGAAAATCTGCAAAATATTTTACTGCCTTATTTTCACTCACAAGTAATCTCAAACTTATACACACACCATCTGTTCATTTATTAGATCTTTTTCCCCCCAATAGCTTAGCTTAGTAGTTTTCACTTATGGGCTGCAGTACTTACCAAGGAATGGAAGATGTCCTCTGTGTCAGAATACCTGTATGTGCACACAGAAAGAAAAGTAAGTAGGAGACTGCAGAGGTGAAAGACAAAAATTAATGGAAAAAGGAAATGTGGTCCAGAAAAAGAAGAAAATATATGAATGTGTATGGAAAAGATTATTTTTTCTGTATGGCATTTGCAGATGCTTTGCTTCACCTCACACCAGTGATGTGAGGAATTCAGCAATGAATGAATGGCCAGAATCTTCCGGCATGTATGTCAAGTGATGCTCAGCAGTTTAGTTACAGACTTAGTTACAGAATATTTTGATCCTCTGAGCTCAGGAATGGATTACTTCCATCCCCAGCAGTCATCCTAAAAAATACCCTTTTGAGAAACTAGAAAGAGATACAAGCTCTTAAAAAAACAAAGCAAAAAAACCCCCAAGCACAACCAGACACACCCCCCCAAAAAAAAAAAAAACCAAAAAAAACCCCAAAAAACACCACCCCAACCAACCAAACCTCAGGCTTTCTGTAATAAAAATGATTGCATGCTGTATGCAAATACGACAAAGGTGTAGTGATTCAAAAAGAAATGCATGTGTAAAAATGTAACAGGAATTCGCTCACAGGTAAAAACTTTTCTTGGATAATATAACATTCAAAATAAAAGCAAGCTATTTAATCCAAGTATTTTTCAGGTTGTGTGATTCTGAAGGTATCATGACTAACCAAGCTCTCCCTTATCCAGTAAGTACTGCAGTGTTTCAGCACTATGTTGAAAAGGCAAGTTGTTTAAAACTGCCCTTCCAGGTTTTTTTGGCCAGGTAGTTGGCAGTGAAGTGATACTGTGTACTTTGGAACACTTCAGATATTTTTGAGGTGAAATCTGCCACAGAAGATGATACTGCAATATATTGAAATAGTTGGAAAATCAGATATTTTCCTTTTTTTCTGCTCCCTGGCTGCAGTGATTAAATGCATTTGGAGTGATTGGAAGCGACATGCTTCAATTCCCATTGTTATTTGAAACTGTAATAGCAGGGCAGCCATGCTGTACAGATGCCACCTCCATTAAGAGGAAGTAGCTTATATTTAGAGCGGATATTGGAGAGGCTGGACAAAGGAGTAAATGTTAAAACCTGTGTGTATTGGTGGCCATTGAAGAGAATAAGATCTCAAGCTCATGCTCTGTGCCCAGGAATGGTACGTTGGCCAGAGAGAGCTCAAGTCAGAATGGTGAAAACTTTGGCTATTGGCAAACTCTGATACTCACTGTATTTGCTAGTGTGTAAGTATCAGGTATAGGCATGAGTACATACACTTCACCTCCTTAACAGGATGCTTGAGCACTAGTTCTCTATTTCGCACACGACGACCTTCACTGTGAGAGTAAATCACTTCTGAAGTTGATGGTCTGAGAACTCAAGGCAGATGAGGTGGGTTTTAGCTCTTATGCAGTGATGCTTCAGTTTAATCAGGTTCAAGAATATCCAGGAAGGGGTTTCCTTATCATTGTTGTTCTTAGCTGGGCTGCATATGTTGCTTTAGGTTAAATGAGTTCACCAGATTTCTGAAAGGTTCTGAAATAGGGAGAAGTGCTGCCTCTTGACTTCCATCTAAAGAGGGATGCCACTTTGAATTACAAATGCATGAGAGGTGGGTGTGTTTTGTAATTAGTGGTGAAGTCTGGTGGGCTGCTGACTTTAATATAACCCGTAGTACATTTCATCTGTTGCAAAAAGCTGCTACTTTAATGAAAGATGTTAAAACTCCATTCTTCAGCGTTTCTGTAATTTTGTTTTCCATCTAGTGACATAGACTGTTGTATCAGATGAAGCTGGAATTTTAAAAACACACATTATTTAAGCAATATTTTATAAATTGAAAGGAAAAAAGGTCTTGTAAAGGGATTTCTGACCAGTCTATTTCACAGTGACTGTCTAGATGTATGAATTAAAGAATGTGTTCCTGTCTTCAGGAGTTCTTTTAAAGTATCAATTCTTTTTTATAATGAGTATATAGCACTGCTCATAAAATGTTATTTGAAAAATTGTCTTGTCTGTCTTGATGATTCCTGTGCGCTGTTACAGAGCCACCCTGTGCGAACGAAAGGAAAAATGTGATTTAAGAGTGGGAGGATGGGAGCCTGACTTCTGTGCATGTGGGAATGTTGTAATCTTACTTAGTAGCCGGTAGATGAATTAATGCAGGAAGTCACTGACAGTATCTCTGCCCTCCCCACCTTGTTTAGGTTAGCCAGCTCCCTTGTACTCTGTATCAAAGAATAAAATACTCTCCATTAAACCATGATGCAACAAAATATTTCAATATGAAACCTTATGGAAAAAATTGTGTGATTGCAATGTCAATGTCTATGGTTACAATTTATTTAGGAAGAATCAAGTAGACTCACAGGAGTAAAAGGGATGTTTTGTATTAAAACATGTATTGCCTGTTCCTCGGTCATTAACAAGTAGGAAATAAGAGGTCTTAAGGAGTTTCCAACAAGTGACACAGGATGTCCACTCCCCTGAAACAAAACGTAATATAAGGCACTGACTGCAGGCTGCCGTGAGCCACCACGTCACAGGATGGCCAGCTCCATCTAACAGGGATGGGAAAAGAGCTGCGATCATGTGGGTGAGTTTGCTCTCAAAGACAAATACAGGACATTATGCACTGTCAATACCAAAACACCTTAAATATGTTTATAATATGTTTATATTATTATTGCCTTGCCTGGCGAGGCAAATTTTACATTAGTAATAATTTCTATTTTGCATTTGGAGAAAAAGCAGAAGTATGCTGTGATGAGATTCCCTTCTCTGTACCAGCATTTATGCAGTCTCTAGAAGTAGAATTTTAAAAATCAAGGCTGAAATATTTCCATTTCAGGGTTTTAAGAGACATGGCCAAAGCGCTCTCTAGGTTGTTGATGTTGATAATTTTTGTTTTCCAGGATGTCAGGGAAGTTTCAGAAGACTAGTTGAAAGACAATGCCCTGACAATATTTTAAAAGGTTGAGCAAGATGACTTAAATAATTATAGTCCTGTCAGCCTGGTATTTGCCTTGGCCAAAATAATGGCTTGGCTGACATGAATTTTGATCAATAAAGGTTTAAAGGATGATAATATAGTTGCTTGCAGTGAGTATGTGGCTATGGAAAATATATCTTGTCAAACTAATGTGATACCTGTTTTTTATGAGATGAAAGTTTGATAAATGCATCAATGTCAAATGCAGATGTAACATGCTTACATTTTCACATGCCGATGTAATATACTTGGATTTTTGTCAGGCAGTTGGCTAGACACTGTATGACATTCAGGAAATTATAAAGGTACGAAATGACAATAATAACCACTAAAAAAATGAAAAAGCCATTAAAAAATTACAAACTGGCTGCAAAAGGTCCTAGAAATATCACTGTAAATTGAAGTCTTTATCAAATACGTGTGTTTCTAGTGGAGTCACTAGTATTGAAAAAAAAAGTCTGGACTGTTTGTCTCCTTTGGGAGGGCAGATGCTAGGCAGGTGGTGTGGGTTAACCACAGCTGGCAACTAAGCCCCACATGCTTGCTCACTCTCCCTGACTCCTGGTGGGATAGGGGGGAGAATTGGAAGGGTAAAAGTATGAAAACTCATGGGTTGAGATAAAGACAGTTTAAGTAAAGCAAAGGCCACATGCGCAAGCAAAGCAAAACAAGGAATTCATTCACCATTTCCCGTGGGCAGGCAGGTGTTCAGCCATCTCCAGGAAAGCAGGGCCCCATCACATGTAACGGTGACTTGGGAAGGCAAACACCATCACTCCGAACGTCCCCTCCTTTCTCCTTCTTCCTCCAGCTTTCTATGCTGAGCATGATGTCGTCGTATGGTATGGAACATCCCTTGGGTCACTGGGGTCAGCTGTCCTGGCTGTGTCCCCTCCCAGCTCATTGTGCCCCCCCAGCCTCCTTGCTGGTGGGATGGGGTGAGGAGCAGAAAAGGCTGTGTTATCAACACAGTTTCCAGCACAAATCCAAAACATAGCCCCATACCAGCTACTATGAAGAAAATTAACTCTATGCCAGCCAAAGCCAGCACAATAGGGCATCTTTGCCAAATGTAGGGTCATACATATTGGGAGTAAGAATGCTGGTTGTAGTAATGGGAGGAGGGATTTGCCTCTTATCAGGTAGGAGCATCTTTGAAAGATGTGAGGGCTGGGGTGGACATAATCTGAGTTTGGTTTGTGGTGTTACGGTGTGGACCAAAAGGGTTAATTCTGTTCTCAAGTGTCTGAGTGTCAAGGTGAGTGGTTGTCAGGAAGGTGTGCTGGGCATTAGCCTCTGCTGCTTTTGTATTGCGTCCAGTATGGGATTGATTTGAACAATTCAAGAACAGCGAGAAGAAACAGCTTGAAACCTATGAAAAAGATTAAAACGTCAGAGAAAACCCAAAATTTTAGGCTGAAATATGGAAGGAATGTTATCTAGCCTCAGGAAGTATGAGGGGCTCACAGCATGAGAGAGTGAGAAGATGAAGATAGAGAAGGGGGAGCTCATATATGCAATGAGAGTAATCAAAATCTTGGGAAGTTGTTCTGGGGTGCTTAAAGCCTTTTGGGGGATTTTTGGTTGTTTGGTGTTTTTGGTTTTTGTTTGCTTTGTTTTTTCTTTGTGTGCGGTGGTGGGTTTTTTGGTTTTTTGTTTGTTTGTGGGGGTTTTTTTTGAATAGCTGGAAATATCTAAATCAAAATATCCAGTATAAAAACAGTGTCACTTCTAGATGAGACAGATATTTTCTTCATGTTAGAAAATCAACAGACGTGCAACTGTCTCCTCTTCATTTGATGTTGTGGTAGATTTTAAGTTAACATTTCAGTAAGACTCATAATGCTTCTTGTGCAAAGCCCATCAGCTCTTGTGTCCTTCCTTTGGCAAAGGAAGATATCTTACCATGAAAGAGGTGGGTTTTGCTTTTAGGGGGAAAACCAAAAATAATGACGTGTCATCCTCTTGTTGCTTACTCCGTTTCAAAATACTCTTTGTTTGGGCACGGCATTGGTTCAGTCTGTCGTCGTGCTGCGGAACTACCTTAGAAGAATCTCGTTGGTCCTAGCAGTATGAATGACCATGGTGGAATTAGGCTGCTAGGTAGGGTTGCAGTGAGTTGAACTGAAGTAGTCTTCCTGGAATGAAGAGGAGTCATTTTGCTACTACTAGGAGGAAGGCTTGATTTTGAAATATTGGTATTCTGCTATTAGTTTCCTCTGTTTTGAGGGTAAATAATTTGGTCTTCAGCAGAATTGGGGCTCATTTTCACATGTTCCTATTGCTTTTGTTAGGTTGAGACATTTGATCTTTCTTTTTATGGGTACTCGTCCCTTTTTCCGGACAGTATCAGAATGAAACTGCAAAATGTAATTGATCTGTGTGAAAAGATGACAGCACTGTCTCCCTCTCTAATTTCTTGCGCTTTGGATTGCTGTTACACACTGAACAGATATTTCCAGTGAATTGTCCACAGTGATGCTAGATAGTTCCCCTGAGAGGTTCCAACTAATTTAGAATCTATCTGTGTATGTGAACAGTTTAAATGATTGTTTTTGGTATCCAGAAAGATTTATTATGCTGTACCTGACCACAGTAAATTTTATCTGTCTCAGTCTTGCCATTTATCAAGTTTTATTAGCTGCTTCTGGAGTTTTGATTCATTCACAACCCCTTAATTTCAAGAACTCTAAATTAATTCATGTTGCATGACCTTCACTATCCATCCTGTTTCCTTTGTAGGCAGTTTTCAATAATGTGTGTGATGTCTTTAATGCAGACAGAGCAAGGCATTCCACTAGGTTGAAAACAGGATCCCTCCTCAAATAACAAACAAGGATTGACACATCATAAATTACATGTATTTGCAGTCAGTGTGCAAGTGGATGTGAGCAATGAAAGCTTTTGAAAATTTGTTCTATTAAAGCTGTTTATCTTTTTTATTCCAGAAGGTATAGCTCTATCTGTGGCAGTATTTGGAAATAAAAGGGAGAGGTAATTATTGGGCATATATTTCTTGCAGTCAAATGCAATCCATCTCTAGCTGTAGTAGGGAGACCAGAATAAGATTCTGGTGAGCCCTTGTTCACAAATGAAGATATTTACTGTGGTTCATGCCAATCTGGCACTGTTGTGCAATGCTGCTATAATAGGATTATTCACCTAACTTTAAGAAAATTTAAAAACATGGATATTACATGGACTTAAACGAAGCTTAAATTTATAAGAACTTGTTGCCTTGTGAGTTTTGTTAGGGTCCTGTACAGAAGAAAAATATTTAGCAGTCCTTTTTGCCAAAATGCCATATTTGAATTTGGCTGTCATAACCACGGTTCTTCAGAAATTGGGTTTTGCATTTCTTGGACTATTTGTGGGGTTTTATCTCTGTTAGTTCCTTATGTTGTAGTGGAAATCTCCTGACTTGTGGGAGTGGGCTCACTGGAGCAAGTGCGTTCTCAATGTGCTATGGTTCCAAGGCTGTAGCCTGTTTATACTGTAATGGGTTAAAGCCTTTACACTTACGGTTCTATAACTACACCTCATTTGCTGGGTTCTTAATCAAGGAAGTATTTGCTCCTGAGAAAGGCAGACCTGTTTTTTCAGCCTATGGAGGCATCAAAAAACTGCTAGTGAGTGCTTCGTGCTTCTGTGGCGTCAACCGCAGATGATTGGTGTTGGATGATACCCATTCCCAGTAATGGAGTACTGAGCAGAGAGTGTTACTGCATGAGATTTAGGGGAGAAAAGGCTGTTTTCCTTTGTTTTCCTGTAGGCACTGGTCACAACATATATAGGCAATTTCTGTGAATAAATTATTATGCATTAGTTGGTCTTGTGAAACCACTCTTTTCACAATTAGACTTGAATGGTGTTGTGGTGGTTATATTATCTGCTTCATTCTTTCAAACTGCAAAAATGCTGTCATGTTCAGAAATGGGTCATAGGAGAAATTGTTCCATAATGTGAATTAAATGACCAGTCAGAGCATCCTTTGGCTTGTGAGGTGGGACGCATCTCTCCGCTTACTCTGCCCCTGCAGCATTTGGTCCCCTGGCAAGACTGGGAGCCTTTGAAATTGAGCAGGCTGGCATGTTCCCTGAGAAAACAAGTGATAGGACAAGAGGAAATGCCCTCAAGTTGTGCCAAGGAAAGTTTAGATTGGATTTTAGGAAAAATTTCTTCACCGAAAGGGTTGTCAAGCATTGGAACAGGCTGCCCAGGGAAGTGGTAGAGTTACCATCCCTAGAGGTATTTAGAAGACGTGTAGATGTGGTGCTCAGGGACATGGTTTAGTGGTGGGCTCAGCAGTGCTAGGTTAACAGTTGGACTTTTGATGATCTTACAGGTCTTTTCCAACCTAAATGCTTCTGTGATTCTATAATCCAACTTTTTAATAAAAACACCTTTTTATCAGCTGTGTGAAGTCACTTCAGACGTGTTTTTTCCTAATTTTTCCTTTCTAACTAGCGTTAAGGCTCAGTCTCTATTTGAGTCCTTAGAAATGGTATCCTTATTTATCCAGAAGAGCTTTTCTATTCATTTTTGCATTGGCGTCTTAGCAAGTTTACATTTTATTTATTTCCAGCAAGCTTGCTGCAGGGAGCTGTACTGTTACTAAGTGCTGCAGAAACAGAGAATCCAACATTGAAGAGCAGAGTTACATGACACCCTAAAGGCATAAGCACCATTTATTTGGAGAGGTAAAGGAGCAGACAGTCAGCAAAATTCATGGCTTGATGTTTTTATACAAGGCTAACCCTTACGAAAGCTACATGCCTGCAGCTCTGCTGGAAAGTAAATGAACCGAGAAAATTCGGTCCTCAAGTTGAGGTAGTTGGTGTATGAAAAATGTGGTGTTTTTTTTTTTCTTTTTTTCTTTTCCTCTGAAGTTTATTTTGTCATATTTTAGAAGTTCTTAATGTGGTAGTGTTTTTTTGACTACAAATTAAGTTGATAACATTTTTATTTTTGCATGCATATATGTGGGAAAGGGGAGACAGTGAGGGGTATGCTGGAAATCAGGCAAAGATTTGCATTCTTGAACAGCTGATTGTTATCTTAAATAACATTTCCCAAAGGCATTGGGTCCAGTGAGGGACACTTCAAATGATATTGCACGGTAGTGGTTCTGTACTTCCAGTAATCTGCTCATTTCTTTCAAAGGACATAAAATATTTTGGAGATTAAGTAGGTTTTTTATTCTCTTCAGTGGCAGTGTATTTGTGTACTGCCAGTTTATGCAAGCAGCAGTGCTCACTGAGGTCAACAGGGCTAGCAGCGAAACGAAAGGTCAGTCCAATTGTGCAAGAGTTTCCTTGAACATTTAGTAATTTCTCTGAAAATTAGTCTTCCCACATCCCGGTGCTGGGTGTTGAACAGAAACATTCAAAATTCTATCATAAATTTGGATTTATTGCTGGAAGAAGAAAAAAGCCTCTGCACTTTAAAATAAGAGTAGTATTCTTTAATGACATCATTGATAATACTACCAGGTGCTTTGGATGCAGTTTTTAATGAAGGATACTGTAGGTGAAAAACATGTAAAAGAATAAAATACTGTAAGGAGGTTCCAAAACAACCATGTGCTAGAAAAAGAAGGGTTATAGAGAGTCAGCAAAGTCAGAGCTGACATCAGTGGGGCCAGTTCCCTCTGGGCAGTATGGCTGGACAGGGCTAATCAAGTGATGGCTTCTGCCTTGAGGCAGCACGGCCCCAGCCGTGGCCATGCTCCCAGCACTTACCTCCTTTAAGAGAGTCTTCTGGGGACCGTGTCTGCCTGTTCACGTTATCCAAACAGAATACCCAGACGGTCAATTGTTTGAGGGTATGAACTTTATAAGAAGTGCTATTTTTCCTTTCAGTTTTACAAAAATGCAAGGCTTTGTGCTATTGTATAATCTTGCAGGCTGTGTATGCTCAGTTCTCTGCATTTTTTTTTTTAATGTAGAGGAATTGTAGTGAGACTGCTTGCAATAACACCAGAATTAGGGGAGAGCTGAGTTCCCACAATATGTACATTTGATTGCTTTGTGATTCTCTCCAACTTCACTGAATATTCCAGAAAATATTCCAAATGGATTAAAAATTATGGACTGTTTTGCCACAAGAAGAGAGATGTAAAGCTCAGATTCTGTTGAAAAACTTAAAACTGCAGTTATGCAACCACAAAAGGACCTTGGAAATAGTTTTTTAAGTAGAATTTGATGTTTTGTTGCCAAATAATACTTGCTGTCATGACTTTTACTCTAAGCCTATAAAATGTTGGATAATGATATGTGCTTCGACAGAATGTTTGCCTGTAATCATTATTAATAGAACCATTAATTTCATTAAGTTCACCGTACTAGAAATTAGCACATTCAGATAGGTAATGATGACATTTATATGCTATAATGAACCTTTTTTCTTTTTGCTGTTTGCAAGTACAATAGCATAGGAAGAAAAGACAGATACCAAGTTTTTTTGGCATGCTACAAGCTACAATTCTTGACCTGAAAACATCAGAATAATCTCATGGTAAGAATGTGTGTGTTCATGTACAGTCAGATCAGTGTATAAAAAGGTTTTGAAACTTTTTGTTTCTGTGGTCTTGGTTTCTTTCATTTCTGTCAAAGTGGCATTTGTGGCCTCAGATAAAGAGCAAACTAGTTGTAGTCCCCAAAGCAAACTCAGATAGATTGTAAGGTATTCATCTTACTGCCTCTCATTTAACTTAGGAGAGAGAGACACTGAAACTGTAAGGGGCTGGGAACTGTGGATGAAACAATCTAAAATAAAATAATTTTGAGAAGAATAGTGAAGAAGTTCCCTTGAGTAAAACTGTGCATCTGCTGAAGACCCCCTTCCTCTAGTTTGGATTTGGATGTGGACAGAGATACCTGTAATGTTAGTGAGGGTTTTGGCCTTGTGGGATTTGTATTGCACCAGATACAGGTTTGGGAGTATGTACACATGAACAGTCAGGGCTGATGTGATTGACTATTTCTTTATTAATCAGAAGGGGTACTTCAGTCTTAATTTTCACAAAGTAACAAAGACTGAATAGGGATCTTGTTACAGGAAACAATCCGGGATTGAATGACTATGACTTAGTTCTTTTTAAAAATGATGATAGGATAAAGAAAAATCAGTTTGTGGCTCAGGTCTTGATTACAAAAATGGAAAATTTTGACAGACTAGTGAGGCGGAGGGATATGAAAGTGACAGAGCTCAATTTTCCTGGAATGAAAGATGCTAATGCGTTCTGAACCCCAAGGAAGGAGGGGAACTGCCTGAAGAAGGATTACAAGAACTAATTGGAAAATCTTCAGGCAATGGGGAAGAGCCAGCTGACCTTGCTGACTTGTAAAGATTTTTGTCGCACTTGTCTTGTCTACATTCTTGTTGTTCTACTAAAACCTAATCCCACTGGGTGTTCTTACTGGGATCTCAGCAACTTTTGTATTGTCCTAGAGTCATCTGATGAGGTTTTTGTTGGTGGACATGGATCTTACTTTGTCTTGACATCTCAATCCATCCATCCTCGATTTGAGGTAAACAGTACATATCTAAAATTTTTCAATATAATCACACTTGCCTTGCAAGTAGACTTTGTGACTGCACATGGGTTGCTGTGATGTAAACCTTCTGTGGAAATGCTGATGGGTTTAACAATTAGCCTCTCTTTCCTCCTTTTATTTTCATCCCCTGTGCCTGATCTCTTTAATGATAGCTTTATGTGGTTGTGGTGCTTCCTACCTGATATTAAAAAATTGGTTGTTTTTTGGTATATGTGTTTTGGTTTGTGGTTTTTTTTTTGGGGGGGGGGGGGGGTTTGTTGTTTGTTGTGGGGTTTTTGGCTTCTTTGTTTGTTTTGGCTTCTTTGTTTGTTTTGGCTTCTTTGTTTGTTTTGGCTTCTTTGTTTGTTTTGGCTTCTTTGTTTGTTTTGGCTTCTTTGTTTGTTTTGGCTTCTTTGTTTGTTTTGGCTTCTTTGTTTGTTTTTGTTTTTTTCTTTGGAATTACAACTGTTTCCATCTCCTGCAAGCACTTGAGACCCAAGCTGCACCAACTGAGTCGGAGAAGTGTAACTGCACCCTGTTAGCCACAAGAAGCTGTTCTCGGAAGTGTAGTGCTAAGTGGGTCAGTGGGTAGCATGGTAGTTTCTCATGTATGGTTAGTGTCATAGAGAGGGAATGTGTGCAGAGACTTACATATATGTCACTTATGGCACAGAGGGCGTAAAGGCAGGATCTTGAGGTAGGCCAGCTGGCTTTTTGGTGACTGTAAGACAATTGGCAGGGCAGGATATTGAATGATTGGAGATGGGACTCTGAAATGGTAGGTGGGTAAGCCAGGGAAATGGTGCATGGGGAAAAAGCATTTTGTGTCTTGTGTTTCAAGTGAGACAGGCTTGGGATTAGTTTCAGGCAGGGAGTACATAGATCGTAACTCTGGAAGCTATAGAGAGCAACAAAATCTTTCTTTTGAAAGCTTACTGCATCCTGCCAATGTCTTAATGCTTCCCCTCTTCCTTCATGCTTCAAAAGGTCTGCTTACATGGCGTGTTAGCTTTTAGTCAGGTGTGTGTCAAGGAGGAATGTTTTCTTCCAGACCTTAGTACACAGGCTTCAGTTTAAATTCTGTTGTGAATTTTCTTGCTGTAGTGGAAAGTCAAACTACATACAAACTAAAAAGCCAATCACACAGCAACAAAAAATCCACCTTAAGTACAAGATTAGATTATTAGATTGATGAAAAATGGAAAATGTCTTGTGAGCTATAGGACACTGGGCCTCTCACTTTTCAACTGATACAGCCAACAGCTAAGAACAGATTTAATCTGTTGTTCTTGGTGAGGTTGTACTGGTTTGCTGCTAACGATGTGTTGCATTAAACTGCACTTAGTCTTGTGCTCGCCAAGGAATGTGAGTAGGTTAGCAAGCTGCTTTCTTATCAATCAGGAGTCAAATGGTCCAGAAGAAGAACACAAAGTTCCTAGTGAAGGATCATTGGAAACAGGACAGCTTTGCTAATTAGGTTCCTTTTATTTCATTTTATTTTTTCACATCAGTAGAATTCTGCATACAAATGTAGTTGGGTAGAGTGTGTCAAACAGTACAAATCACTGTTATGATACATTAATCAAGGGCATGGAAGAACAGCTCTGGGAGAGACGATTCCTCTCTCTTACATAAACTTTGATCTGCAGTCTCTTGGTCACCTCGTCTCCTTCCATTAGGACTTCTGATCCCAGAAGGGATAAAATTTGTTGTCTTCCGGCCCTGGCAATTTCCTCACAGTGAAATTTGTCAAAAGACATGAAATGTCATGGCCAAAGTCCTGGATAAAAGTACTTATGTGCACAACCTTTTAATGGTGTCCTTTCTTGTCTACCACGTGCCCCCCCTCTCCGAAGAGCTATGCTTTCGTGCAATCAAAAAGTTAGAAATGGTATTGACTGGAATCTGGATGCAACTTAAACATCATATCTTCATTCATCCTTAGAAATCGATTTTGTACGTCATGCTCTTATCTCTGAGAAGTGATGGAAGCTTCCATATACTCAAATGTTTGGGGAAATAATTGCACTGTAGGGAATTAACATGCAATCACAGGACAGTGAACCAAAAAAAGTGGCATTGAGGTCCTTTTGTTGCTCTAGCTAAGCACCCTGATGTTCGGATGCTTGTGACTTTTCATTCTGCAATCCCCCTTGTGAGTCCAGCTCCCTGGGCCTCTTCCTTGCAGCCCCCGTACTGTCCCTGCCCTTCGGCTGCAGCACCGGGCTGGTGTGGCCTGCAGTTCAGTTCTGACTCCCTCTTGTTCCAGGTGGGCTGCACAACAGATCCTCAGTTGGAGCCCTGGGAGTACAGAAAGAAAAGAAAGAAAGGCCTTGTGGTCAAGGTACTAGCCTGAAACTTGGATTTCTGTATGCTTTGTCAGACTTATTTTGGTATAGTGCTTGGAAGTCCCTTAGGGGATGGTTGACAAAATGTATTTTGTCTCTTAATTACCTTTTGAAATCAATGGGAGATTGTATGTCTAAATATCCGCATGAGTTTTATCCTGTATATGTTTGTTTACTGTCTACAAAGGAGAGAACAATACTTTCTTACCTCATGGGACTGTAGGGGAGCGAAAGGAGGGATAGCTGTTCTTCAGAAAGATGTCTAACCCAGCTCTAAGAGGGAGGTGCTCTGTATTTACTCTCACCTCTGAACCTTCTTCCCTGGTAACGTCTTGAGTAGATAACCTTCTCTTCCTAATATGCATGCAGGTATTTATGTATGCACACATTTTCTTTTATATATATACACACAGAGATATATATAGGAATGTGTATATAATATATATTAAACATTATTATTTTTATACTTCATATAGTATTTTTAATGTAGAAAATATTTTAATCTGAAGTGAAATACTTTATTTTGTGTAACCCACTGCTTTTACATTCAATCAATTAATTTTTGTTAGGTCTGGGCCTTAAGCATATCTGCAGGCTGCAGAAAGATGTTGGTGTTTTGCCCAGAGTTAGTGGTTGCTGTGCTAACGTCTTTCTTCACTGTCCCTGCAGCTTATGTCCTGACTACTTATGATTAATAAAATGCCGGTCTCTTGGCTGCTTCTCACCACATGTGTTAAATCTAGATGGATGGATCTGAACTGCCACCATTGCTAGGTAGAAAACAGCTTGCTAATACACAATTTAAGGGAAGAAACAAACAATTTATGGTTTGAAAGGGCACAGATAATAAAGTAAATAAGTCCTGAGTAAAATGGTCCCTAAGCATTCCTTTCCTGCCTCACAAGTGTTTGTAAAGTGCTTTGAGATCGTTTATACAGAGATTGCAATATCCTTGCATGACTCTTCTCAAATTTTCCTCAAAACAGAGAAGAAACTTTAATATGAATTGTTTCTGTGTAGGGGGTCATGTTTCTTAGGCTCACAGAATGGTTCATTCACTAGCAGTCACTCTGATTTGTCTTTAAGATTAATGATTTTTTTTCCCCAATTAAAACAGAATGTGAAAATATTGCCCAATTAGAGAGCATTATTGTGTGTTTATAAGTATCCTTGAATGTACTTATCCACTGGGAGCATGCAGATGTCTGTTGGAATTTAATTTCTCTGCAGCACATTGGGGGCAGGGACAGAAGGGAAGTAGCCAGAAAATTATGGTTGCTGCAGTAAATACCAGGCTTCTCCCAGTGACCTGTGCTGACTGCAGAGCTTATTACATCTAATGTAAGCATAAAACATCTGTTCAGCAATGCTATTCTCTGGCTGGTCTGTATTTGTACCAGCAAATTATGTGTTCTTGGCTGATGTTTGCCTGTTGGGGAGTCAGGGAGAAAAGGGGTGTCACACTTTAAAGCTTGTTGTAAAAAAGGTGTTATGAAATACCTGCAAGGCAGCACCGCTCATCAGGCAGTGGCAACCGTGCTTCACCTCTGTGGTGTGGTCCCTTCTGAGCCCCAGAACCATGGGTGTGCAGGGCAGAAGAAATCTGGGGAGGGGATGGTGTAGCCTGTAGCAGGTAGCATGGGTGGTGAATAAGGCTGTTGTTTCAGAAAGCTGCCTGTGGAGTCCCCTAGGGGTGTATTTTATTTGGGGGTTCCTACAAAGTCAGTCTGTGCTGTCAGGTGGTGACACCTACCATAAGGCAGAGGTGGTCAACCTTGTGCTCTCAATCTAGCAAATTTTTCTTTGGAGCACAGTACTGCTGCTGGTACCTGGTGTGCGCTGTCCTTGCTCAGGGCCATCGAAGGTGAATCCAGGGCACTACCTTCAGCAGCTTGCAATTTTGCTTGATTTCAGTCATTGTTAGCAAAGCTGGTGCTTCCACTTTCACCCAACTGAAAGGGGAGCAGCAGCACTAGGCCTTTGTGCTTTGCAGTATCTTATACCCCGTCGGGCTACAGAGCTGCCGTGAGTGCATCTGCATGACGTGTTGGCTGGGAGTAGCTGTCATGGGGCAACTCCCCAGACCCGGCAAGTCTGGATAACACAGCAATTCCTGCTCTGCTTGTACCCAGCGTGGTTTGATTGACTCCCTTACAACCTGATAAGCTGGCTAGCGGGTGGCCCTGGACGGTAGGCAGAGTAACAGCTACGTGAATAGAGTACAAAGCTGTTTGAGGTCACCAGCGTTCTTTTATCTGGTTTGCAGGCTCTGTCGCTGCTGCTATTAGATATAGGAAGAAAATGCTTCTTTGTCAGGGGATGTTTTAAATTCTAAACAACACCTTGTTTGGGTGGGGCTTTTTTTTTTTTAATGTAGTGTTTCTGAAGGGGGTTCTGGCAGTAAGTACAAACCACCAGCCTGAGCAGTTCTTTTGTGCTGATGCTTTCAAATCTGTGCCTGTGTTAGCGTATTTCCTAGGGAAGTAACCGAGATAGGATTATTCACACCTCAGATAAATTCATTTATTTTATTAGCAACAGCTTCAATATCTCCAATTTTCAGCATTTGGTGGAGAAGCAGAACTTGCCTTTTTGCTAGAAAGCCTTCGCGTGTGTTTCCATGTGTGGATCTTGTTTCCATGGCATCAATCTTTAAGCTTGAGAAGCATAGGTGGGAGCATTAGCGAGTGAATAGGTTTTAGGAACCAGCCCTGCTCCTGTGTAGGGCTCTGACTCGTGAGGATAATGCTACAGGATATGGCAATGATTTATGCATTTTTAACAGTCAGACCTTAAAGCTTTGCTTGTCTGCAATGTTTTGGAATAGAAGGCTTGATGCAGTCCTGCTAGTGCTCTTGCAAGGGCATTGCTTTTCCTGCTGCTTTGTCTTGATTTTTCTGAAGATGAGGCCATGCTGGAGTGTGCTGTGACTTGAATTCTTGCCCCATTTTCCCAGAAGCTTTAATATCTTGGCTAAGCACCTTTATTTTATAGAGTCTTCCTTGCCATTGTTGCGTTAGGATGGCATTGACCAAATGTTTTCATGTCACAGTCGTGGTGCGGGTATGTCGTGAGTAGTCGTGATTGCAGTGTTTATTTGTAACACAATTGCTCACGCTAGTCTGTGTGCCAGTCTTGGGTATCTCTTTTCCAGTAAATGCTCAGGCACAGTGAGCTGAGTACAAGGACTATTTTGTTAACTTCTATGGATTTAAGTTGTGCAGGCATTGAGGTGGTTGTAGCAGTTTCTCTGGCCATAAACACTTTGAAGTTATGCATGCACAAAACCATATAAGAGTGTGACGGTATGGACTTCTATTTTTTAATATAATTCAGCATATGCTTCTGGTTTATATTTTATCATTGCAAATTTTTAAGAAATAGAAGAATGTGCTTATTAATTTTCTCCAGCTCAGTAGTATGTGTAATGGGCAAGTAGGTGCAAAACAATGAACTGGATACAGGATTTTGAGGGGACTGCTTGTGTTTTAATTTAAACCTTGAGGGCACTTGGCAGAGTAAACTTGAGGGCACGCAGTAGAGTAACCTTGTGTAAGGTGATGTCTGTATTACGTCAGACAATTGTACCAGCAGTGACATTGCAAAAGAATTCAGTGGGAGAGACAAGCCCTTGCAATAGGGCAGTGGGCTGCTCTCGGTGCTTGTGTTACCATCATGTGTGAAGAACTTAGGAAAGCTTAGTAAGTGATACTATGTGATGTATGCTAAAGCAACTTAAACATCTGACAAGTTCACAGCAGCTGCAAAGAAGCTTTGAAAAGAAATTCATAACTGGTTTCCGTCACTAATGAGCTTGGGAGAAAACGTTTGCATTGGTTTCTCTTTTCTGTAGCTTTTAAAAATTAAACCAGCCTGCTTGCTAATAGAAGAATTGAGTTCTATGGTGTTTTTTCTGAATTCTAGACAAATGACCGTAGGGATCATATCACTTCAGGTTTATCACACTGAGCCTGTATACTTTGTGCAGTGCTTCAGAGATTGCCTGGAAAACCAGTATAGATAAGAGAAATGGAGATCCGTCGCCCTTTTGATTCCCAGCTGTCTCTGTATGGCTCTGATCTTGCAAAGGCTTAATCTGCATTTGCTCTATGCCCATGAATAGTCTTGTTGGATCCAGTGGATGTTGTCAAGGGTGAGATGTTTTTGCAGAATTGTGGCCAGTCTTGCTCCTGAGGATTGAAATGTCAGTGATGACTGCATTTTGAAAAGAAAATGCCTGTTTATTAACAAAACAAACATACCCCCCTAGCACTAAGCCCGTAAGTGAGACTACAAATGAAATTTCATTTAAAATTGAGAGCACTTCAACCTTGATTTTTGCATCCTACAAACTGTAGTTGTTTGTTTCAGGTTAATTTTTAATTTCCTGTCATAACTGTGGTTTTCTTCCTACTGGTAAGCGGGGTTCTCTTTTATTCATTCATACATCTTTTCCAGATCGCATGTGGCTCAGAGCATAATCTGGCAGTAGTTGGTAAGTAGCTTAATTTTATATCAAATCCTCTCACCTTTTTTCATTTTTAAGTTGCGCAAGATGAAAGAAAAATGTGCACATCAAACATACTGAGTGATTAAGGGCATTATGTGCAGCTGAAAGGAAGAAAGTACCGTGTAGATGTGGAGGAAAGAAGAGGAGAAACCAGTAGCATAAGTAGTGATGATGAAAAGGTGCCCTTGTTGACCAGCCCCTGTAAGGAGAGAGGGGTTGATGGATGTAACAGCAAAATACATTTGTGAATTGCTACAGCCTGTTTTAGAATGGAGCCATTGCAACAATTCAAGCTGCAGATTCAGAGTAGCATCTAAGCTTGAAGCTGGTCAAAAGTATCTTTGTTTAACATGGAAATTTTTAATGAAAGAAAATCTTGGGTCTTTTGTTGTTCGAAGCTTGGAAAATCTTCAAAATGTCAGTCAATGGTAGTCAGGGCATAGTATAATGCAGTCTTAGTATAATGCAGCTGTTTAATAATGATGAAAGTACTAAGAAGCTAATGTCAGTGGAAAAATTGAATTTTGTGTACTAATTCCAGGAACAATCAGATTTCTGCTTTCATGTGATGAGTTGATAACTGAAGTTTAATATGTGATTGCCATTATTTATAATTACATGTTTAAGAACATTTTTAACTGTAGATTTTCAGGTGCTTTATAAAGGAAGTTAGCATAATTATCCCTGTTAATAGACAGAGTGAGAGAGATGAAGAAAGGAATTCTATGCTAATCAGAGCTGGAAATGAAACAGTCTTCTGAGTTTCAGTCCAGCGCTCCATCCACACAGACATTTTTGATTGCCATGGCTGATGCATTGAGATGTTAAGTGAAGAATTTCCTTGATTTTTCTTAAATGTGCTATGACAGGTGTGGAGCAACAAGCTATTTGGTATCCAACCTGTATTCCATGTCCTAATTTTTAAGGTATTTATTTTAGCTTGTGTTTTATCAGTTTCATTAAGTGGCCACAGAGGTGGTGTTCTGTATATGTAGTATATTTCCATATATACTGTAGTATATTTTGTAATTATCCTTCTATGATTAAATGTAGCAAACTTGTTAAGTTCTACTTAGTTTATGGCTGGCTTTAAGAAAAGATTTTCCCTTTACCTTCTCCCTACTTGTTCAGTGTCACATGCCTATATTAATTGTCAGGCTAGTGCTTCTGAATGTCAGCTGAAGAGCAATCTGAAGAATCACATTGTGTTTCTTGCTGAATTGATGAAGTAAAAGTGTACTGCTGGCAGATTCCTCCAGTGTGCATGAAAGCAAAGCACTGAGTTTGAACAACCTTCTCTCTCCTTACGTCCTTTTAAGCTTTCTGCCTTCTAGGCAGAAATCTCTTGGAAAAAATGGGTAGGGGAAGGAAATTCTAGACAAAAATTACAATAAACTAATACTTTTGCGTATGTAAAGAACATCATATGCCTGCCTAAGCTGTGTGCTACATTCATTGAATTCAATGGGAAAATTATCAATGCTGGAAGGTAGTCGATTTTATTTTAAGGACAACAGAGATGTGATGTTAGTGTTTTTTTGAACTAAAGAACTAGAATACATTTTATTACTGAAATTAATTTTTACATGTACTTTTAAAAGGTTGACTTTTTAGAACATTTTGTGGTAGGATTTCTCATCACTTGTCACACTTAGTTCAAAGCTGTCGACTGTTATATTCCTTAAAGATATCACACAGATTTCCATAAATATGTCTACTTGATTGTTCAATTTTCTAATAACTTATCATTCAAGCAGAGTTTTATTTAGGACAGCTATATCATCAGTTTCTTAATTACTAAATGCTTGAATGATTGACTTCTAGACTGAAATAACTCAAGTTCAATATGAAAGGTAAACTGAAAAGCAAACCTTTAACAGTATAATATTCAAGTCATTTATTTCTGGGTGTATATACAAATGTGTTTGTACTTTTTTGTTTCATCAACTTTTAAATAGAAACAGTTTTAAGACAGAGAGGCTAGATTTGTGATTCATTTCACAAATGCTGAAGTTGTGTTCCAGTCATCTTGCTGACGATACAAACTGTTTGATTTGTAGGGCTAGCAAGCAGTTAGTTTATATAGTTACTTTATATAGTCTGCATCCATTTGTATGGTTCAGCTATTTGAATTATCCTTTCTTGCTTTCTTCTACTGAAGTCAGTGCAAAATTTGGCTGTTCTCTTCACTGTGATGACGTTGACTCCTTTTCTTGTGGGTAAACTGAAATAAATTCAGTTTTCATGTGATCATGAGGTAAATGTTTGTTATAAAGGAAAAGGAGGTGTGGGATGTTTCCAAATATACCTACATTTCTAAACTTAGTGAGTTAAAAGTAATACATGAAAAAGTATAAACATCTTCACTTCTAGCTCTTGGTGAAAACCCATTTTTGTTTTGGTTTGGGGTTGTCCTATGATACTAATTCTAAAATTTGCAAGTATTGTAATATTTTTCATGTTTGTATGACCTTTGACTTGAAAACAAAAATCCTGCCTAATAAGAAAAAACCTTGCACTTTCCACCTCAATCAAGGATTAATCATCATGGGAGCCAGCCTATTTTTGATTGAAAAAAATGAGTAGTTAGTTAATAAATGTTGTATAATTTCTTGTATCTGAAAAACGTCTTCCAACACTGAAAACTCGGTATGTACTACTTGAGCACAGCAGAGGCTTGCTTTTCAACCTCAGTACCATAGCTGTACTGTGTAGCACTGGGTTTCACAGGAAGAAATTGGGCTCTGTGATTATTGTCGTTGTGCAGTAACTCCCTTGATACTTGTCTCTGTACTTTTTTCTTTTCGGTTTAACTACTTAGCACTGCTTTTTCACCAAGAGTGATGGTAGTGGAGAGGGCACTGTGTAATTAATGTTACAACAACAAAAAAACCAAAATCAAAATACCCAAGCTGGCCACGCAACCGTAAGTGTGTTTAGCACACGGAAGCACAAGTGACATATGTGAGGAGACAATTTCCCTCACATTGAGCCCCATTTCATTGTGTTCAATGCAACAGGATTTTCATACAACATTTTTAAAATCACTTCTCAGCTTTTCACTGAATAATAGGCCCTTTCAGAAAAGGCTTAGTTTTATCTCCCGTTTCCTTTTTTGTTTGCTGTATTTTAGAATGTGTGATCAGTTTCAAGATTCTGTCTTCTCTGTGGCTCATGTTCAACCACTGCTGTAAATACTGTGACATGGGCATTCACATCCCTCTGAAGCTGCAATTCATCCAGTTGGAGAGTAAACAGTAGTACTAAATTTAATGGAAGAATAGTCTTTGTAGAGGAAATCAGGATAAAATATCCCTCCACTCAAGTGGTGGGTCGTACTTCAAAGACTCTGAACTAAAGTGTGCAGTAGTGTTAGAGGGGTAGTCAAAGAATTATTATTCCATGATCTGTTAAAATTTGCTCTGTATGTTCTTATGCTGGAAGAACATAGCAATTATGAGCTGGAAAACAAACGTGATCAAAGTGATCCCAAACTTAGGGAGCTAGTGCTACCTATCCTAAAATGGTGGTGGTGGTGGTGGTAATGGCATCTCAAACACTTTGGTTCCACATTTTGTAATAAGGAAGCTGAAGGGTTCTTAGGTGGGAACCACTGCCTCTTAATTGACGAGGTCATGTTCTTTTAGTGAAGTTCCATGATTCCAACTAAATTATTGTCTAAAGCATCAGTTGAGGAAGTACTGTAACGGATTATGAAAGGCATATTTCTATGGCAGAGTGAGCACCAATGGGGAGAGGAGGCTCCGCGGGCTGATGGACGCACCTCTGTGTTATGCTGACAGTATTATTTAGATGTTTGCAGCAGCCCTACGAAGCGGCAGATGTAGTCATGTGTCTGACATTTGGTCTCAGGGGACTCAGCAGTCTGTCATAAAGAGAAAAATCATAAATTCTCTCTCTTGCCTTTCATATTGCTGTAGTATTTGCAGGAATCTTCAGCATCTGCAGTGGAGGGCACTGGTGTTCAGCAAGGAACCTCAGTCTGCTGGTCTACTGCTTTATTTATTATGCATGAAAAATCCCAGTGCAGCCAGGGTCTCTATTGTAAAGGTTTCCTGGCAGACCAGCATGGAGTCATGTTGCAGCATGCTGTCTCTTTGCATTGCAGCACTAATCACATTCTCCGCTTATTAAAGGGCACCTGGCAGGACTTCGAGTAACCGTCACTGTTGTCATTTTCATGGGGGTTGTATGTCGGCCTTCTAAATTTGTTCTCTGGCAGAGCCATTTTGTATGTCATTTAGCTCTTCATGTGGCTTTGACTGTTAGAATAGCTCTTTGAAATATAAACTGCTTTGGTTATATTTGTTGTAAAAAAGCAGCCTTGCTCACATCATTAACTGAGTACCTGTCTGGGTGCTTTCTACATAGCTAGATACAGATCTGACATCACAGTTTTCCTGTCATATGTAGATACAGTGAGCCCTAACAGTGCCGTTCAAATGTCTCTTCACTTCGTGTTTCTTTCCTGTAGACTATTTCACGCTCCATGCAAACTAATTGTTCCTCTGGTAAGATAGAAGCTGAAAATGAGTTCCAAATGTTAGATTTTTTGTTTGTTTTGTTTTCAGCAAGTTACCCTCACAAAATCTGATCCTCTGATCTCTTTGAGCTGCTTTCCCAAGGGCTAATGGAAAGCCAAGCTGCCAACTATTTTATGAATTTGTGGGTGTAAGGTGTTGAGGAGAGAAATGAGGAAATGTTAATTGGAGCATTTGGAAAAGCCTTTTGATGGGGCTAAAAAAAGTTTTGGCTGAATTGTCTAAAGTCAGTGGCTGCTGGTTATAGGAGAGGGAGGATATTTTGCTGTGAAAAGTTAATTAGATGCACCAGAAAAAATGGGATCACATTGTCCCCCTAGAATGAAACTCTAGAGTTTAGGATAAGCTCTGGCTGTGCTCCATCTTCTGTGACTGTAATTAAGTTTATTTAATTTTACCCCTACCTTCTCTTCCAGGCTTTGTCACTGTATTGGTGCATGTTTTGGGCGATTTGACTCTGCAGAATGCTTTGTTTATCTTCCTCTTTTCTCTATGTAGCTTGTCAATTTAGATTGTGAAATCTTTGGAATAAAAACTGCCTCTTAGTGTATTTTAGCACTGCCTAGCATAATGGGACCCAATTTTTTTTTTTTTTAAATACAGCATTACAGCTAATAATAGTTGCAATCACTTTCCTTCCCCTCTGAGAGGCATTTTTAAAATATAATTAATCTTGACGTGTATGTCTCTATCTTAATTTATATCATTTAGCATATAAACAGGTAATAACACAGTGCTTGTCATATTGTTTACAGTGTGGTTTCCTGTTGTTACCAGATACAGAGTTGCTTAGGCTCTGAAGATAAAAGCTGTTATTTTTCTGTATAAAAAGCTTACAGTTCTTGTAAAATTTTTAACTGAACTTTATGTATCACCATGGTGTCAGCTTATAGTTTGTATAGAGTTGAGCTCTTGTGCACTAACTGTCGTTATGTTTCCTGTGAGACACCTATCACATCTACAGGGATAATTCTGCTGCGTGAAGAACCCTACGAAAGATGGGTAAGAGGCAAGCATGCAATATTAACCTCTAGTGACAGCTTAAACCATCAAGCTGGAACTATGAGGGGCAGTTAGAGGAGATAATTGTCATAGGAAGCTAGCAAGCGACCAGCAAATGCTACCAAGCAAGAATTTCACTTGAAGCAGAATGAGTAGAGAGCTCTTGCTTGCAGGTATGGTGACATGGAATAGTTGTTCCACCTGGTTTTAGAAAATTATGGAGGATGGGAAGACTCTTAAGAGTAGGAGCTGCAGTACAGATGCATGCAATCCTTTCTCAAAGGATTCACTGGATGGATACTAAGTATTTAGAAAACAAATTAGACTTTATCATATTTGTTTATTGGCAGGCTTTAAGTGGAGCAGTTACTGTAAAGTAGAAGAAAAATATATCTAAGACATATTTATCTTAATTTTCAAGAAAGCAAACAGGAGTAACAAAAACAGTCACCCTTGATCACCAAAGAGAGATTAGGCGTTTGTTGGCTATAAAAGAAAGGATAAATGTCTGGTTTCAGGGATTCATCTACAGCATGTAGGAGAGATGCTCTGCAAAGTAAAAGCACAAGGCCAGCAAAGCAGCTGAAAGGACTTGGAAGTGCAACAAATTAAGGCTTCAGTACTATCCTACTGAGCAATGCCTAAGTAATCTGTGCTGATAATTCTGGTTCTGTACATGTAACAACCTCAATACTTGAACTTCGAAGTGTATCATTGAGTAGAAATTTTGCAACTTAAGGGTTGGCAGGAGAGAAAGGTGGTTCATATTTAGAAAGCTGGTATGAGGAGTGCCCTTACCGTGCTGTAGGAATTGTGGCTCTCCGAGGTGAATATCTTGCTGTACAGCCTTGGGTTGACACCCACATGTTTGTGTGTAGTGACTATCCAGCTCCTTTATGGAGCACTAAGAAATTTTTCTGTCAGTGCACAAATAAATATGTGTGACCTAGCTTAGTTACATGCTGTAAGTGAATAATCTCTGAAGCTTTTTTCTTCTGATGTTTTTTGCATGTATGTCTTACTAACACCATCTTAAATACTCTAGGTAGCTTTCTGCTTAATAAAAACATCTGAAGTAGGGATTTTTTGAACTTTTGAGATTGGATTGATCATGAGCTGGAGTTTTTCACAAATGCACATTTCAAACTCATCTTTGCTGCTCACTTTTTGGATTTACAATGCATTTTGGTCACATCTTCAACACTCTCTTTTAGTTATGAAGGTCAGAAAAATATTTTTAAAACTAAAGCTGAAGGCAGAGATGCTGACAGTGATATAGGTCTGAGAGATGATGTTCTAAGGATACATATGAAATATTGCAAGGCTGGTGCTGAAATGAGGACACTTCTGGGACAATACACGTATCCTTTGCATGGCTGTAATTGCACAGGACTAAATGCATGCATCAAAACAGGCTTCTTGAAACTTTTGTAAACCAAGGTGGATGGGGAATTGTTCCTCCAGCTTTCCATAAGGGCAGATTCTTTTTTCTCACTTTAGGAATTAGGACTTTGAACTTAAAGGTAGTGGAAATTGTAGTGGAGAAAATCCAGAGGTATTAGATGGCAAGCAAGATTGTTTTACCTACTAATAACAAAGAAGCAGCCATTCAAGCTTGCAAGCCTGGAGCAAACTTTCAGGGTAGAAATAAAGCATTTTATTAAAAACCATTGGCTTTAGAGAGGTGAGTATTTAAAAAAATATTAGAGCAAAAAAGTCAAACCAGAGATGTAAAGTTTACATTTTTGTAAAAATTACCCTTTACTTGTCCTTTCTTTTTGAACTTCTTTCATTCAAACACGTCTTTATGGAAGGGAGGTAACAAAGTAATTAAAGTAAAAAAATGCTTTTGAGACTTGTTTCACTATTGTGCTTTTTCCTGTGCTTTTTGCAGAGTCTCTGAGGAGCAACCAGGCTAAACTGGGACTTCTATTATTTCTGAGAAATGTCTTCGCCTCATTTTATTTTTAGATTGTTGGGCTTATTTGAACTGTGAGAAAGCGAGAAGGACAGGGTTGATATACTCGTGTTGATAAAGTAAATGAAACAGGAATCAGGTCAAGCATGTTATAGTTGTTTATGGCATGATTTCAAACATAACTAGTTAAGTGAGAGACTTAACTAATGAAGTGAGAGACTACTGCTGCATATAATAGTCTTGGTGCCTGTTAGTCTTTGAGGAGCAAAATGCCTGTATTACCTATGTATTGGATTGTGGTAGCTCTAAACTTGCTAAAGATGGTAGCGCACCTGTCAATATTCTTAAAAACAAAGAAACCCAACCAACAACGGCAGCAACACCACCCCCCCGCCCCCAAACTGTAGTGATTTTAAAAAAACAGTATGCTGAGTCCTTCTTGATAGTGATTTCATCTGAAAAATCTATCTTGTCACTCATTTTTCCCTAGCTTAATAAGTGTTCTGGCCTACATATCCCTCCCCTCTACAAGTCTAATGGAATAATTACCTTGAGAAGATAATGCATGATGTATTGATTCTGGCTTAAACATCGCTTGTATGTATTATAGCACTGATTTGCTAAATTAAATGTTTTCTAGGAAGGCCTGCACATGATGCCAGGAATTCATGTTATAGGCTTAGCTCTATTCTCTCTGCCTTTTGTGCAGATTTAGTATCTTATTATATCCCTGCTCTGTAGCCTTGTATTGGAACAAATTACTAGATTACTATAAAGTGATTATGATGGGGAGCACTAGCCCAAGGCAATAGGTGGAAGGGGTGAAACTGCCAAATCAGCTGATAAAGAGGACACGAAATCCAGTGTTTAACTCTGCTGTTATTCATGGGTAATATGCACTTGCTATTTGTGTTTTACGTGGGCTGTTCTGTGAGTGTGAGGGTACAGCCAGGGAGCCCGGCAACCATATTTACTCTTTTGTACACCTTTTTTTGAAATACCTTCAGCCAGCTCATGTGATGCTGTACCACAGTGAAGTTTCCAATGCTTATGGCAGCTGTGCGAGTGACCTCCAGTGTTCTCTATGGCCCTTGCTTTGGCCTTCACAGACCTGGGTTCCTCTAGGGAACTTCACAAAACATAGCAGATTCTCAGAGTTTTGATATTAGGTGACTTGCAGCACTAGTGACTTAAAAATCTATAAGCTGTCCACACATTTCCTCTTATTCACCCTGTAAAAGAGAAACAGGCTTTTCTGTATCCCGGAGTACCACTACTAATGAGACATTCAGTAGTGCAAGACACACTCCTTTTCTGATGAGTGAAGGACGTACATGGACACAAGATTTCAGTTTCCATTTTTCTTAGTAAGAAAGAATTCCTGTCACTCAAGAACTTTGAACAGAAAGGATTCTGAACTTGATGAGCTTTCTTTTTTTTCCTTGTGGATGATGCTCAGAACAACAATTTAATAAAATATGGGGAAATTCTTCTATTAGGATACATCATTAATCATCTCCCCTTCCCTTTCTTTAGGCATTTAGCTATTAATTTAAAAAAAATATTTAACCCATCATGACCTTGGTGACAAATCTGCATTGCCAAGAGATTGAACAAGTAAGCAGATGCTTTACTGTGAATGTTGAAGATATTAAACTGGAGGTTGTCTTCTCTATGCATTTGATTTTTCAGTGACAGCAGCTGCTATCTTGCTGACTTGAGACATCTCAGATAACGGGCAGGATGGCAAACAACACAAATCCATATAATAGTTTAATTCTGAGTAGGGAGCTCACTTGGCTTGAAAGGTACGTTTGCTTTGGCTTACAGACCTCCTATTTTGTTCCCCTGAACCATTTCCTCTTTTGTGCATTCTCTTGTACTGCTTTTTTTCAGTTCTGAACATTTCAAGGTCTTTTAAAATTGTATGAGATGAAAAGTGTATCTCTTAAAGCCCTGCAACATGTTGTACTTCTAGATGAGCACATGGGACACTTGGTGTATGATGTGTCAGTGGTGAAAGATGTGTGTATGCTCAAGGGGCAAGGACTGTTTTGCAGTGTAGCCTGCTGAATTTCGTTGTATTAACAGAATCTTGGTAGCTGTTTTGTTTGCCAACGTGTATTTTTTGTGATATTGATTTAAGAAAGGCTTACTTGCAACTCCTGTAAAATAACTTGTTCCCTGGTTTTTATAGGAATAATGCATAATTTGTTACTATTTCCTTTCTGCTGATGTAATATAGTAGATCAAATCTGTGACCTTTACTTCAAGGGGAGTTCTGTAACTGAGCTGTCCAAATGGGATTATTTCAGAAATCACAGTTGCATATGAATTCATCGTGTTAAGGTGTGCTTCACATTGAACATGCAGGATGTTGTGTTATGTATGACAAATTTGTAGTGTTCACAGGTTCTCTATGCTATAGACCCAGTGCACGGATAGTCCTGGCCTTTTCCTAGAAGTAGATGTTTGCTTAGGCAAGAAAAGAAAGTACTTTATGTTACTTTTGTACAGAGGAAGGGAAAAGTCTGACTAGTCTCTGTGCGCTGCCATGACTTGTTGGAGGCCCTCATGCCATCTGATTTGTGGTCACTGAACATGACTTTGGTCTCCTCTATTACAGGACTTCTTGATGGGTAATGAAATGATTCATACTGGAGGCAACTTTTTGCTGTAGGCCCAAAAGAGAAAAAAGGTTAAAGGTATCAGGATTTGACATCCTTGCTAGTTTAAGACCACTCACCCTATTTTTAAACCTTTTTTTTTTTTGGCCCCGAGACTCATTTTCCCACCTACTAATGAAAGGAGGCAGGAATCCAAATGTATTCTGCTTACATACAAGCCTTGTGTTGCCTGCCATTTACAGCAGGAGTAGTATGATGGTTTGCCGTCGCTCAGATGTCACTCAGATTCCTTCCATCTCAACAGTACACTGTTGATCAAGTTAACTGCAAGGCAAGATTAGTCCTAGGTAAATTCTGGATACCCTAAAATAAAAAAAAAAGAATGCTACTCTATAGCCCATGCAGATTTGTTGAATAAAGAAGCAGCTACTTTAATTTTTTTTTAAGCACTGTAGTAAAGAAATCTTGTTCTGTTGGCAAGTTCAGCATGAGTCTTGTGCAATACTTCTGTGCTTGGATCCTCCTCCTTCTCCCATCTGCCACCTTCTCACTCTAAGGAAAGGAAACTCTGTTCTGTCAAAGCAAAATGCCAATGAAAAATGGGGACAGACTTTTTAAGAGCAGCTTTTGGATGAGGCCATTCACTGAAATCAAAACAAATATAATCACAGCTCACTATAGTTTTGCCCTACATACCTAGCAAAAGGTTAAGGCTTACATGTAGTAAGATATGGTCCCTCCAATGAAGAATGTGAAGTTCAAAAAGGCAGAAGAAAGAGAGGGAAAACAGAAAGACAGAATCACTTACTAGTGCCCATGATCAGCGCTCCGTGGCAACATGTTCCTTGCAAGGAAAATAGCATAAATATCTATTAAGCAAAGGGATTCCCCAGCAAGGAAATTAAATGCCAGAAACTGAACAAGAGTGTGGGTTGTTTTTTTCTCTCTAGGTAATTAGGGTAGCTACCATTGAGGTATCATAATTGAAATGGATGCTCTGTAACTCTTCTGAAGTATGAGATATACCTCATTTTGAATTATCCCGCTTCAGAGGCTGTGTATTTCTGTACATTTACAGTTAGTAGCTTTCTTATGCTTTGTGAAGCTGTTGCTTTCTAATTTTGAGCATTGTTTCCCTCTGCAAAGATCTTTTGGTTGCTTGTGCCTGAAATTCTTCCTGAATTCTGGTGCTGACTTGCAAATTCAGTGTGAGCAGTTAAAGCCTAAGAATGATAAACTTGTATTATTACAGGGACTTTGTGCATTCATTAAGCCCCCAGGGCTGGAGCTCAAACCTGGCAATTGTCTTGACTAGAAAAGAACGTGCTGAGTTTCACCCTAATCCTTAGAAAGCATATGTCCACAACTGGTGATCTCTGCCCATAAGACTTAAGGATTAGAGAATCTCAGGACTGGTTTTGATAGTTCAGCTTGAGGTATCAAAGTATGGCAGTGCAGTAACCTACTAAATAATGACAGAAAATGTGCTTATGCTTTCTTTATGCCTGGAATTTGGTTGGAAGATAATAATTTGGATATTTGGGGCAAGAGCAGCAGAAATTGACGGGACTTTGTCTGCTGGAGATGCTGAGCCTGCAGGCTCAATGAACTGAATGAACTGTGTAGTGGGTCTGAGGGAACTCAAACCGTGAGGTCTTGCTGGAGTCACCATGCCATGCTCCCTGCTGCTGTGGGCACTCCATCTTACCCTCATCATACCTTTGTTGGGGTCCATGTGGCCATGAATTAGATAGTTTCATTTCCTCTATTAGCGGGGTGTTCTAGATCCACACTCCTGGGTTGGCTGAAAACTTATTTTACTGTCTGGTGTAAAGTCTTAGGATATGTGCTCCACCCCGCAACCCTAAAGCAAAAATTCCAAGTCAAAAATTTTGTGATCTACTTATAAAAGTGTAGGACAGGTATGAGAGGTGAGAACTATAGGTAGATGCAACTTGTCTGAAGTCCAGGTTCTCTGTTTTATCCAGTGGGATGACTTGTTTTCTCGTGTACTGGCTCCACAGAAAAAAAGCCGGACACAAAGCAAGTATTTTATCCTGTGAAGAGCTGGTTTCTGGCCTGTTATATAGCACTGTAAAATAATCTACTAAGCTTCATTAGTGTTGGATAGAAGAATCAAGCTTGAAGTCAAGTTTGAATCACGTTGTAAGTTGTTAAACACCTGTCCAAGACAGTAAAATGTTGATGATGCTGCAGTACTGCAAAACTGTAACTTGATGAATAAATGCCTTCTATAGTATAACACTCCTCCATTTGGTATTCTGTACATGATGTGCAAAAATGAAAGGCATTTCTAGATGCAGAACCTCAAAAAAATGTTTTCATTTCCTTGATTTAAGCAAGCAAATGTTAAGCAGAAATTGCTTCCATCTAATTAATTTTTTTCTCCTCAGCTTGGGGTAGATCTAATAAGTACATTCTCTATCCCTAAATATAAAGAAACTGTGCTGAAGGAAATTGCTGACAGAACAGTGCAAAAACATGCGATACATTAGTATATGGTGGGGAAAGTTAAGTTTCAATTGCATGGTCCAATGATCTGTCTGTCTGGTTTGGGGTTTTCAGGGGGGGTTTTTTGTATTTTGTTTTGGGGGTGTTTTGTTGTGGGGTTTTTGTTTTGGTTTTGTTTTTTTTTTTTTAACTGTGCCAAGTAAGTCTCTCCGGACATGAACTTCACTCACTTCTAGTCTACTCAGCTGCTATCAACAGTGATAACTGTAAGTATAACCTTAAGGCTTGATCTCTTTCAGAACTAGTGAACCTGTGTCTGGTAGTTTTAAAACACGGATGGTGCGTGTTGGTTGTCTTACTCATCCAGAATGTTTTTGCTGCACATTTTCATGGTAAATGAGATGCGTGACACTTGCATGGAATCAGAGTGATTCCAACCAAGATTTTTAGAGTTATTTTAAGATTATTCATTTTTTGTACACACATGGCTTTGGGGGCTCAACTTCTTGAGTTCTTAAGGCAGTCTGAATTCCATCACAGTGGATGATAATCAGGCTTATTACGGTGTGTCAGATTGATTGCTGGCTTTGGGTATTCCTTTTCAAATTTTTACTGTTTTCATATTGTGGTGATGCAGCATGATTATACGGTAATACTCCTCAATTGCGTCTTACTTTCTGGCCAGATTGCAGTCCCTTCATTAAATAATTGTAAACTATTTGTGCTAATTTTAAGGTTAGAACCAGGCATACCCAGGCAGTTGCTTTATTACTTTAACCCCTAGAGGAAGCAACTGGATCATTTTGTAGATGTGCCTGATGTATTGACCTAGAATTGTGGACCATTTACATACACATCTGTATGTGTACAAAGATGTGAAAACAGATGTACAGGAAAACTTTTGGATGTAATTTGTCTCTCTCATTCATACTCCAGGACTACAGTGCAATAATTTAGGGTTTTTTCCTCTTCATATTACAATAATTTAAAATATCAATACTTAAATTATAATCATGTTCATTACCCTTTTAATAGAAGGCTAAGCAGTGGCTGCTAGTCTAGAATATAGTAGAAAGTATTTTTAAGTATTTCTGGGTCTGGTTCTGAGATTCCGCCAATTTGTATCTGTTTTAAGGAGGGAGTAAAATAACTTTTAGTTGTCTCTCAATCCCTATTGTTCTTTATCAGAAAGGTCTGACAGATCCTCAAAGCAAGAGAGATTCTCAAGGCCTTTCTTAATGTTGAGTTCCAAGGGAACTGCTAAATGACTTCAACCTTTCTGCAGTCTTTAATCTCAGCGCTACTTATCCACCGTGCTCACCAAAAAGTCTTGGAATGTAGCTGTATTTGATGATTTTCCAAGTTGTGTCAGTTGTAATTCCCTGTTGAAAAGTTCAGGTGCATTATTCTGCGTATTTCGGACAGTCAGAGCAACAGAGAAGTGACAGGGAATTCATACTGGTGTTGGTAAGAAACCATTCAGTGACAAATGAGTTGCAGTAAGATGGATCACTTCCAAACAGAGGGGGAGCAGATTTCTCTGCAGGGCACTATGGAACAATCTGAGGTTCTGATTAAGGCGGGTGATTGTCTTTATGGAGGGCATAAGATGGCCCATTTAATTATTTCAGTAAAAGTACAGCTGAGCTTTTGATCTGGATGTTATGAAATTAATTTCTCTAGTATTTTTGTGAGGATACTAGTAATCGGGCATTCATTTAAAACCCATCTGGTCTGACCCTTGTGAATTTGGTGTCGTCTTCTTGTTGCCCTTATTTGTGTTTTCCCAAAAGTGCTTTAGTTTTATATTAGCATTGCCTGGATGCCTTCTTAAAGCTGAGTATCTCTTGCTGTTCAGGATCACTTGTGGTTTCTCTTCCAGACTTAGACTGACATTTTACATAGAATATTTAGCCATGTTGTTATTTTGATAAAACAAAGTCATCTTAAGGGTAGTCTTAGCTTTCCTGTCACGCATTGGTGCTGCTGTTCTTCACAGTAATCCAAGTGGAATGACTGGCTGTCTTGTGCAAGTCAATGCTCAACAGAAAGAGGATGGAGTCTGTAATAATTCAAAGTAGTGGATGTTTCTTCAGAGTACTGCAAGCTGCGTTGCACAAAAGGAGCAGCGGTCCGTAAATAAGTAAAAGACTTCAACCTCCAACACACACAAATCCTCCATCTTCATCGGTGGGTTGGTTCAAAACAGCAGCAACAAAGGGGAAGGGGGAAACAGACTTGTAAAAAGCACAAAAGGTGCTTCACTTTTGTGATAAACCAGCAAGGCATTTCTCCTCTGAGAATCGTTCTACCAAATTCACTCAGCCTTCTATCTTTATCATGTGAGGTTGAAATAGGCATCATAAAGATGACCAAGAAGAGGGAAATATACTGGCTTTGTGTCTGAAACATTTTAAAACTTTGTGTAGATGTGATAGTTGAAAACACAGCACTTTCTTCTGGGTGGAGAGGTGGAATATGTAATTTCTGAGAGGCAGATACTTTGTGTATCTTTGCCAGATTCAAGATAAACAGCTGAAGTGAAATAGCGAGGCTTCCAGCATGCATTTTATCATCCTGAGAACTGGGAACATTTGCCTGAGCACTTAAGCAGTGTATGCAAATCTTGGTTATTCTCCATAAAACTCTTAAAATTCATTCTTACATAGCTTTTTGCTTCTTGGACAGTCATACCCAAGTGTAACTAACAAACGAGTGACACGGACTAGACCAAAAGTCTAGTACCTTAAAGGATTTCTCATCTTAAACAAAGTTCTCCTTCAACTCTGAATGCATAGTAAGTGATAATCCTGCTTATTTCTGACCTGTTTTAGAAGTATTTCTACTCTTCAATTGCCGTATCTAAGTGCAGTGATGAAACTAAAAAGGTGAAATACATTACCGTGGTCAGACCTCTCAGAGGTGATTGTGAAAAACAGATTCAGTGGCCAGCTTTTACTTAATTGTCTGTGTTATGCTGTGGCCCAATTGCCAGTTCCTGCATTATCTGGGATGTAACAATGTCCCAAAAAACATTTGTAGTTTCATATTTAGGGTTTGTATTTATGATTTCAGTTTAGATTGTGCCTGAGTGCAAACCTTGCAGTGGGTTTGCTCCATGCACAGAGGGCCTCAGGGGTTAGTGCAGCCCTGAGGGTTAGCATTGGTGGCTGCAGGGCAGCAGGAGAATTTCCCCTCTGCAATCCGTAGCCATATCTGTGTCTGGGCTCTTTACAGACCTGACAGGGATCCAGTTTGAAGGGGCACATTGTCAATGGCCCCTCCTCAGCTATATCTGAACATTTCAAGCCTTTGCTAGGGTGTAATGCCTCATAAGATCATTAAATGTACCTCTGAGGGTGTAGATCAACTTAAACTATGCCTGATGCTTTTCTGTTTAGCAGCATTTAATTCTGTGTATTTTAGAAGCATGTTTATCCAAAGGCCTCCAGAGATGCCTTTCATGGTTGGATGCAGATAATTGAAAGTTGGCTGTCTTCCTGCTCCTGGATGTCAGGTAGTCTTTCAGTGAACCTGGCCCTTTCAGAGGTATCTGTTCCCTGTGGCACAGTGGTGGGAAGCTGTAGCTCGGAAATTATTTGGAAATTTCAGTCACACTGATGGCTCTTTACCATGCCAAGGATTTAAGAAATCTGGATTGCAGCCTCAAGAGGCAGGACTGACCTTGGCTTACCCAAGGCTTGACTACATGGCTAATTAGTAATAGAGGAAATCTGACAAATATGACTAATGCACAGGGATTCACCTAATGAAAATAACACCTTCTCCTTCCCAAATAACTCCTTGCAACATTTAGCTATGTAGCAACTGCTGCTGTTTTGTGAATGAAGCAAGTGAATTCCACAGCAGTCTTTGTGCACACTCCCCACCCTGTGTTTGGCTCACAAAATGAGAATTACATTTTAGTGATTTTTGTTGACAACATAACAGGAAAAATACACATGGTACATAGGCTGCTACACTAGGTAAAATGTAATTTCTTATTCTTGTAGAAGGCTCCTTTTCTGTCAACTGAAAGCATCTTGTAAATGTTGCGGTTTGCTGGGAAGTGACCAAAAGCAGAGGACTAAGTGCTGCAGTAATACTATTTTATTCCATATTGACCATGTCTTTCTCAAGTCCTGAGGAAGCAATAATGGCATATAATTTTGATACCTGATAAAATAGTCTTGTTTGGTCAGGGTGAGAAACAATTTTTAAGAGCTGAAAATGCTACTTTAAATGATTTCTCTGCTTGTAGTTAAGAAGGAATTCATACTAAAGAGCCAAATAAGCATATTATTTTGTCACGGCTAGTCAGATTTTCCCAGTAAATTTAAAAGGAGGGTAATTTTCCCATCCTATTTTTAGAATGTTCCTTATTCTGCCTCTGTAATTTTGTCCATTTCCTCATTAGTGCGCCTTTCAAAGCCCAAACATGTCAACAGTGGCACCATTATCAGCCTGAAATAAATGAACAAACATTATCATCTTCAGTCATGGTTTGCCTATGACAGCTATTTTTAATTTTGCAGCTGGTGGAGACTAAGGCAAATGAGATGGATTTGCAACCAATGATTTGGCACCTGTATCATACAGCTACTTTACAAGTGTTCTCATAGGTGTTAGGAAACGTCAGGGCTTCCAAGAGGTCTCTTCAGTGAAGTAGCGCTTCTGGAGAAAGAGAGAGAGAGCATGAGGTAAAACACCGGTAGCAGAAGGAGGTATCCTGCTGGTTTAGCATTTGTTTGCAGATGTTCAAAATGGAGTGTGAGATGGCAGCTAATTCTTTTTTTCACCAAGTGTGAATATGAGCTGACAGCCTTGTGCACTCTTCTGTGTATTCGGAGCAGTGCTAGTTCCAGGGGGTCCTCAACCTCGACGATTTTTCTTTCCTGGAAGAGAAGGTGATGTGACTTTTTGGTCACGAGCAACTTCTGTTCTTCCCAGCATTGACTGCTGTTTCAAAGCCAACTTCACAAGTCAGAGTTGAAGATCAAAGTGTAGAATACCCAAGTGCTGCAGTGCCCTGTGCCTGGCTTTACATGGGCATTCAGGCAGGGGAACTTAGGTGCCCACCACTTGCAAAAGTGACCAAGTCTGGAAGGCACCGTGGGGCGTGGATGTAAAAACGTCTTATTGAGATAGGTACCCACATGCTACTCTTCACCTAACCTGGGTGCTTTTTCGGGTCTCAAAGTGTCTCTTTTGTCTTTGTGACAATATTTCTGTGATTTGTAATTTGCTGTAATAGAAGTTTAATTAGTACCTCTGAGTGGTGTGGGCTTAATAGATGGTTGGTAACAGTCCTAAATTTTCTTAGATGCTGAAACACAAGAGACTTAATTCTGCAGCTCCCCACAGTCAGAAGACAGTGACATGCAGAATCCAGCCTAAATGATGAATTGGTTGAAGTTTTAAATGGTAAGTTGTGTGGTTTGGGACTGAAATATATTTTGAAAAATCTTATTTAGTTTCATTTTGTCTTTGACCTTTAGCCCAAAATGGATTACATATTTCCTACTTTTTCCCCGAAAATTCAGTAGCAAAGGTGCATGTGTGTTTCCACTGTGCTTTTAAATCCACGTTAGTGGATCCAGGCACTTGGAAAGCCACACAGATTTTACTTAATGATCCATAAAGAACAGTTTAGCTAGGTTTTGGAAGACTTTAGAGCTTCATAAGCCATCATTCTGGTTTTTGTTTTCGCAAGTACCCAGTTGGTTTGTGAACTTATACTAAATTTTGACTGCAAACTGTGATATTAACTGTAGTCAAGAAGGTTCAGATCCTTCCACACTGCTGACTATACTGTTAGTTAGGTAGTTAAATACTTACACAAATGATCTCTTAGTTTCATGTGCTATGATTGTAGAAAAGTGGCACAAGTAGTTTATTTTCACTTATATTGAGCATCATTGCTTGAGTAATGTTAATTATCTTGCTAATACTAACATGGCTGACATTCCTGTTAGTTATCTGACCTGTTTAATAATCTATCATATGACCTTTGAGTATTTAGATTGCATCTCTCTTAGAATAGCCTTATTTCTATAAATGGGATTTCTAATAGAGGAAGGTGCTATACAGCAGAAGTGTTACTGGGAGAGTGCAAAAAGTGAATGAAGTAACGTATCTTTGAAGTGCAATGACTGCATTAAAAGTGTTCCAGCTTAACTTTCTTTTTCGATCTCATAAGAAATAAAAAGACAGTTACTGCTATAGCATCCCAGAGAAACTAAAGGTCTAAAAGAACATCCTGTTGAGAGGACTCATTAGTTATGCAGGCTAAAACTGTGAAACATGCTTATTCTCATGAAAAGTAATGAGGACTCCCTGTCTTGATTCTGCAAATAACTTAATACTCATCTCTCTTGCATTCTGGTGACTAACAGGCCATTCAGAAAAGAACATGTTCATTTAAGAACAACTGTCCACATATGCTGGGCATCTCCGGAGTGTCACCTGTACCCTATGACTTGATGGTACTGAAGTGGATAATATACCTTTGAAAAATATATATCAACAGACCAACTTCACCTTAACCTACTAGCTAGAAATAAGAAAAGAGTATCTTTTTTTCTCTTTTTTTTTAATCCATAGTCAAGCCCTAGCAAGATGTTGAAAATCTGGAGCTCAGGATGATCAGAGACGCAGACCCAGGCTGCTTTGCAGTGTGTATTCTGTGACTCTTCAAACAATGGGAAATTGCACCTTGGCTGGCAAGGCCAGTTCCCTCTTCCTTCTGTAAGCACACTTCATATATCCTTGATAAGAGGCTGTGTGGGTTCTCATTGTAGTGATGGGTGTATTTCAGCTCATCTTTCTCAGCTGGGGAGGACACAGGTTTCTCACACAAGTTGTGACCCACATTGCCTCTGGCATCTCAGTAAATAACATCAGCTGAAACTCGGGCAGAGCCGAGACTATTTTGTCCTCTGAAGACATTGGATTTTCTCTCTGGTAAGAAAGCTCAGATTTGGCAGATGTTATCTTTAGAATAGCAGGAAGTGAGAAACTTGGTTTCGTAACTAAATAACAATGAAGTTAGGTTACTGAGGCCACGAATCATTTGAATGGTTCAGGTCTATGTGCATCTGCTGCGTACTAAGAAATTCCCAACAGAATTTGCAGTGATTTAAGCAAAAAGCTGACATGAAGTCAGTTGTCTTTGATCTTTGTGTTTGGCTTTTGTGTGTGTTTATTTAAAATTGGGAAGCTATTGAAGTAATGAAATAAAGATGTGATAATAGCCCAGGGAAACATGCTTATGCTAGTCTT
Source organism: Cariama cristata (assembly GCF_000690535.1). NCBI lineage: Eukaryota > Metazoa > Chordata > Aves > Cariamiformes > Cariamidae > Cariama > Cariama cristata. The sequence goes on along the minus strand of NW_009634172.1, from coordinate 7,535 downwards.
ACTCTGTCTAGCTCAAATAAAATAGCAAGGGCATAGCATATTCTATATGTTTGTTCAGTATTAAGCATGAGGAGGTTGATAATACTTATTTCAATCTCTTGCTTAGGATCCTGTAATAGGTTTTTGCTCTGTCAAATTCATGCCTTCCTCTCTCTTTTAGGTAGTGTTGTGTCTGTTGGGTCTAAATTTGCTAGCTTGCTTCATGGTGTGGTACTCTTGAGATGTTTTGAATTCAGAATTACAGATACAGGGTCTTGGCCTTTTGGAAGAAGGTGTTGCCTTTTTAACTCAGAACATTTTGACTTATTCCCTCTTGTCTCATGCCTTCCTAGATTTATCTTAGTGAGGGGGGCTTAATGAGAAAGAATTGGCTGTTGTTCCTGTTAGGTGTTTTGTCAATAGAGGTCATTAGGGCTGCTATTCCATCACTTGTAACATTGAATGCCTTTGAAAACATATTTTGCAAGAAAAATATTGAAAAACATACTGTACATACAGGCAAATGGGAAGCCAAGCATTTATATGTTTATATTCACAATGCAATATAAATAATTGGGTTTGGGCTTAAACTGCATTGCAGAAAACATTTCACTCATTTTAGGTAAAATAATTTGTGTCTGTCTTTTTATTCATATGAGAAGACTAGCTGCATCCCTGGCAGTGAATAAGTTAACCTACTTAGTGTTTTGTGTGTAGGCAGCATGCAGTTCTGTGAGATTGCAGTGGGCAATGAAGCAGCAGAATTCAATTTGCAGCAGTGACCTAAGAGGGACTATTTTTAGTAATAAAATAGGTCAGGGAATACGGTAGTGCAGACTGACAAATGAACAGTCTTCCCCTTCACTTGTGGGGCTTGTTTTTGTTGTCCAATACAGAAGCTCTGTGATGGGGGAAATGAGATTTAATACTGTCATGTGATTAGTGTTAGACTTTTTTTTAGTGTGAAGCAATTGCAGGAAAAGTGCTAAGAAAGAATAGTGAAGAAAGAATATAAGTGGCTACTTTGCTTAGGGATTCATAGAAGGCAAAACCAACTGGGGAGCAGAGTGTTTTGAAGGCATTGCTCAAAGCTGGTTTTAGCACTGCTGGAGATCTTATGTTGCGGTGTTGTCCATGTGACAAGTAGTCCTTGCTCTCTTTTTCTTTCCACTCTACTAGTTGTTATTATGTGCTTTTTTTAGCTTGCTTCTGTTACCAATTTGTTTTCTCAGTGATTTATGCAGATGAGTGCTAGCGTCTTCTCAGGGTGTCAAAGATGAAGCATGGCTTTATTCTGTTCCTTTGAGTCTATGGGCACTTGGAGGAAGCTTGCGAAGGATCTGTTCAGCCAGTTCTTCTGACATAGAGCAGTCCAAATCTCTTTTTAGTATTATGTTACTTGACCTTTGCATTTCCACACTTCTTTGTTTTCTCTGAAATTATGTTTCAGAGCAAACTTGGAAAGCACCTCTTGCCAGTTTGTCTGCTGATATAAACTATCCTGTGGTTAATTAGCAGTGTGGCAAAGTTCCTATAAGCTCTAGTCAAGGAGTGGTGTGTGTTGATGCCATATAAACAGCAGGAAAACAGTAGCTTTGGTCCTAATGCCTTTTTTTACCCTGGAAAAGGAATGCCTAGCAGGAAGTAAGGAATCTCCATTCCTGAGTCGGTATCAGTATGTCACACCATGTAATGAAGTATGGTTGTGGGATGCTTAGGCTGTTGCTGAAGTTATCTCCAGGAGTTAATGAGCCCTGGTGAAATGCACTGGGATGCCCAATTCTCCTGCTTTGGAATTTTATCTCCTTTTCTTTAGGAGATAGATTTTATCTCCTGTTCTAGCAAAATGTGTTTAATATTCTGACCTGTCTAGTTAGGGCTATGATGAAGTACTATCTAGCAGAGTTTTTATAGTGCTTAAAAATCCTTGGATAATATTACTTTGATATCATATTTATAAGGAGAGTAAGCTAAACATTGATCACTGGCATAAAAATTGTAAGCTGAAAGTGTCCTTGGCCCTTTTTTTTTTTAAGATTGCAAGTTAGTTGGGTGTTGTCCTCTAGAATAAAAAGGGTTAATAAGCAGCTAAGTGATTTGCATTTCTAATTTCTGTATTTTTGTACAAAGAAGATCTGTTTCTGTATTGTAAATAAGCACTGCATACCTCAGATAATTAATAAAGAGCTGTGTCACTTGATATGCAAAATTCATGTAAAAGAAAAAAAACTTGATTCCAGTGGGATCAATACAGTGGAGATATTCTTGGGAACACTCTTAAGAAACTGGAGGGGGCTTTTGATCACGTTCCATAATCAGTGTAATTCAGTGTGCTTCTAAGGGACTTCTTTTAGTAAGAATACATTATCCTGCACTTTCCTTTCTACAGAAAAGGCCAGTGATTTTTTTCCCCCCTTTTTTTTTTTTTTCCTTGTTAACCTGGTTTTGCATAAGAAAACTTGACAGTATCACTGAATATATACTCAGTTGTTTGGTCTTTCTGTCCACCGCACTCACCATGGGAGCTGGGATTTCATGACAATTCACAGTCCGTTCACTGCGCGCATGTGAGCCAACCCAGGTGAGCAGGGCACACTGAGCCAGGAGCTCATTTGTTAGGTGTGCAAGGGGAGAAATCCACAAATATTCACAACTTCTCTTCTTAAGAGTTTATAACACTACAGTCCACCCTCCCCATCTTATCGCACCTTATAGATTACTGGCCTGTCCCATATCTGATGTACTCTGCTATGTGCCTTAAAGTAAATACCATAAAATTGAAAGCTTGCACTCAAAAGGTAACTGGGCCCATCTTTTAGTTATTAGCATTTAATGACAGCTTTAAATTTAGAGGAAGACTTTTGCTCTCCATTAGGAATGGATTTATTTTAATTAATTTTTGAGAATTCTTGCTTTTCTTTATTTCCTTGTGTTTTCTCAGCATGACTGAATCAAAAACAATTTGTGCCGAAATAAGCTGGGAAGATGGCTTTCCTTCTTTAATGTGAAATCATGTTTAATGTAGGTATCACTAGTCTGATTGTGTGCAGTGTGTTACAGTGCCTTGCTCTGGAATTTATTTTCTGCTTATTGGGGGGTTATGGAGGCTGGCGGGGAGAAATGAACTGCAATATCTGACAATATGACAGTAGAAGGTCTGGTGGGAAAGTCAGTGATTCTGTGATAATGCTCAGTGCCTCTTCAGATTATGAGTAATTCAGCTTCTTTCTGCTTTATAGACAGGTGTAAGTAGAGCTTTACATTTAAGATCATCTCCTTGGCCTTGCGATTCCTGTACACAAGAAACAAAACTGGCTGTTCAGTGGGCTTTTTGTACCCAGTATAAAAGGGACTGCTTTTGACAGAGGTAGGGGTGCTTTTTTGGAGTTTTTCTTTAATCCTGACATGCATACCTGCAAATCAGGCTAATTTGATGTGGTGGGTTGACCTTGGCTGTCTGCCAGCTGCCCAGCCAGCTCCTCTCTGCCTCCCCCTCCTCAACAGGATGGGTGGAGAAAAGATGATGAAAAAGCTCATGGGTTGAGATAAAGAGGAGATCTCTTGCCAATTACTGTCATGGGCAAAACAGAGTCAGTTTAGGGAAAATTAGAGTTGAATGGTGAGAAACAAAGGCAAAAACTAAACCACCTCCCCCCACCCCTTTTAACCCCAGGCTCAGCTTTGCTCCTTTATCCCCAATTCCTCTGCCCGGGGAGGCGCAGGGTGATGGTGAGTGGGGCTGCAGCCAGCCATAAGGGCACTTACACGCAC
>NW_009634172.1:2686-3466 GCF_000690535.1 Cariama cristata | reverse complement strand
CCTGCGCACGTATGGCAGCTCTGTTAAGATCTGAGGCACTAGCAACTAAAAGAGGTAAGAGAGACGATGTCTGAAGCAGCAGTGGAGTTATGTGGATCTTTAGAACAGTATTTTTTTTTTTTTAAAAAAAAGGAACACTTGGATAAACACTAGGCTGAGATATGGGAGAATTAGATCCTGTTCCTGGTGCTGTCACTAGTGTTTTAGTTGACATGAGGCAAGTGACCTCCATCATGTGTTCTTCCTTTTTTCATTTGAAAAATTGAGATAATGATCCATGATCTCATTTGTGGGCTTCAAGGAGAAGGATATATATTCATCAACTCCAAACTTTTAATTTAATCTTTCCAAAGTAAGGTTTTCATGTGAAATTTCAGGACTGGCCTTCACCTAGAGGTGTGCAAAAGGAGCCGTGTGGTTTGGTCTGACTGTGCACTGTTCAAAAGGAAAATCCTGGCTTTCTGTATTCTAGATGTCTTTCCAACCAAAAAGCTAAGAGTGAAAAAAAAAAAAAAGACTTTTGTCATCACTCTGAAAATTCCAGACCTCTTTCTGCTCAAAGACTTCCCAGAACAAGTAGCTCCAGATTTTACTTGAGTAATGTGATTGTAATCCAGAGGTGGAAAGCATAGGATTTTCACACTAGGTGTGTCCAAAGACAGTTTATACTTCAACAGTCTTTTTTTTCTTTCCTCTTGCTTTATGTGCATGCAAACACATTTGAGAAATGGGGAAAATGAAGCATGGAAAGAGGATGAGATCTGCCTATGTTACCTTCCA
>NW_009634172.1:0-2655 GCF_000690535.1 Cariama cristata | reverse complement strand
AGGAATACCAGGAATAAAAACCATGTCTCTGAGTTTCAGGTCAAGTCACAGATAAAACTTGTCCCTCTACCTCTCCCTTATTTGCTGCTTTTTCAGCTCTTTTGTGTAGTGACTGCCTGTGTTTACCGAGATGCCCATGCCCTAGCCCTCTCCATCACAGTATGGTCACAGGAGGGTGGATTGTCAGAAGAGCGAGGAAGCATAACCCCACAATGTGGCATAAGCAATGGATTCGGAGCATTGCTGGTAGCGTGACAGGACCTGCAAAATTAATATGCTAGCTGGAAAATACAAAATGTATCTCTGTTCTTGCTTTAGGCTCTGATTCTTCTTGGGGCAAAACAATGCCCACAAATAAGTTTTTCTGGTGTTGCATGTCACTCCTAGGTGTATTGCCTAAAGGAGGCAGCTTGTCTAAGAAACAGATGAACAGCATTGTGTGGCTGCAAAGGGTAGCAGGCTGTGTCCTCCCAGCAAAGTCACCGTGTCCTGAGGAGACCTTTATAAGTGGTGTTTTTTGCTGTGCCTAAGCTAAGAAATTCTGTGGTGAACTCCAAGGAAGATGTAGGTGGATTTGCTTATACTTTAGGCATTTTGGAGAACAGCTGCATCTAGGACAAGGGCAGGTCATTGTCTCTACTTACTGTGTGGGGAGCAGGCTGACTGCAACTGGGCAACCGTTGCTAGGGTCAGAATATACAGGGTAAATTCTACTGGAGCAGCAAGCTTATTGACTGGCCTAACATAAAGTGGTTTATAAAATAATCATTGTTGGGGGGTTGCCCCCTCTCCCTCCACCCCCAGTTATATTTCATCACTTTTAATTCCTACTGTTCTGATATGGAACCAGATGAATTGAGGATGTTAGGCCTTTTTTTGAGCAAAAGCAGTACTTTATGCTTTAGTGGACTTTTCCTGCTCTCCTACCTACTGCCCTGTGGATCTGCAGGGCCAAACAGAGCTAGCAGCAGACAGGCACAGGGCTCCATGCTGCCATTTGCCATCCTCCTGGAAGAAGTTTGAATTAGAAAAGGGAGAAGCTGTTTTTGTACTTCATCTTAATTGATAAGTATCAGGGGTTTGTCCAGCATATACAAAGTTGCCTTGCTGCTATTTCATGTGTGTGGTTGACTTATGGTTTTTGTTGTGGGTTTGCCAACTTACCTGTTTTAAGATACTTGGAAAAAAATTTGTGTCAAAATCTGTATATATGTCTTCAAGCCAAAATCCATGTCAGTCATATCACAGGCAAGAGTTTTTAAAAAAGCATCAGGGTACTGTGTTTGCATTTAGGCCTGATTTTGGTCACTTGGTGCTCAAATTCCATACCCCTGACTGTATCTGCTACACATGATTTTATACTTAAGTACAGATATGCTCCCTTTATAGCCGAATTGTTATTTGTGGGCTTCTTGAGGCAGAAAGCATGCATTTGTTTTCCTGTATTTGTACAGGACCTAATGTGGTAGAGTTCTGGTTCATGTTTGGATTTGTAGGTACTGGCATGCAATACTGATAAATGTTGGGTAAGTGTGGACTAGAGACTTGATCACAGCAGTGAATGCATGCAGGTGGAAACCACCTTTTGAAAATTTGGCTCAGAAATGGTGTATATCAATTACGAATGAGAGTACGTGTGCATTTTGTTACGTGCAGGGAAGGTTTTGGCTATTGTTAAAACTGTTTGGGAGGAGGAAAATTGGTTTTATTCCCAGGTTTGGAGGTGACTTGAAAGGATTTATGTTGAATTAAAGATCTTGCTGTGCAGAGACTTCGATTAATAAGTTCACTCAGGAATCATAGCTGCAATAATTGAAATTGGAGGCAGGGTTTTGATCATGAGTCACCTTGTAGGGGCTGTCCTCACTGCCCTCCTTGAGAAAGTGGAAATCTGGAAGAGAGTAATTTGTGTGACCTTTCATTACCAAGCTGGCAGTAGAAATTGGCACTAGCTGGACCCTGCTGTTGGAAAAGGCCTGGAGAATCAGCACAGTCCTTTGTGCTCAGTTGGTGCTAGTTTAGGTCACAGGTGTGTGGAAGTTGTATCCAAAGGGAAGAAAGCAAACCAAGAAACATGATTTCAGCACCGAGGACTGTGGTAGAAATGAGAAGGTCAGGGAGTGTTAGGCAGCTTTGTCCTTCAGTAGCCCTCTAGACTTCAAAAGTTTTGAGTGGAAGCATCGTTTGGAACTTTCAGAGAATGCAATGTTACTAGGAGAAACAGTCTTGGCTTTTGCCTCTTCTACCTGAATTTGATGATGGGTTTCTATGAAGAGCACATGTAGCTCCTGCATTGAAGCATGCAGTTGCAAAGTTCAACAAAAGCAGTATCTGGATGTTCCGAATTTTTTTGTGAAAACTGGAGAAAGAAGAGGGAACTGTTAGGGAATAGTAGATGAGAGAGTCCCCTGGGAAACAGTTTTGAAGGGGAAAGAGGTCCAGGAAGGCTGGGCAGTCTTCAAGGAGGTAATCTTAAAGGCACAGGAGCACACTGTCCCAATGTGCCACAAGATGAGCTGATGGGGACGAAGACAGGCCTGGTTGAACAGGGAAATCTGGCTGGAACTCAGGAAGAAAAAGAAAGTTTGCCAGCTTTGGAAGAAGGGACAGGCAGCCCAGGAAGAACACAAGGACGTTGTCAAGGCATGAAGAGAG
>NW_009634171.1:0-211 GCF_000690535.1 Cariama cristata | reverse complement strand
GATGTGAGTAAAATAACACAGCTGAACTTGTAGAATGAACATCCCCCCAAATATTTAGAATAAAGCACAGTTTCTTTTTCAGCTGTTGACAATTTCTCTGACACCTAACAGCAAAGATCCACTAAAACTTCAGTGTGAGGTATCTGAGCCCCAAGGTGGCCTGGAAGAATGGACATAGACAGACACCCAACTGTGATGAGACTGGCTGGTG
>NW_009634170.1:0-21033 GCF_000690535.1 Cariama cristata | reverse complement strand
AGCCAGCCCAGCCTTAAACGGTGACAATGGTACTAACTTTCTTACCATTCATTAAATTCTAACAGATGGCACATAGAGCCTTGACAAGATATGTGGGCATTTTCAAAGAAACTCCTGTTCAAGTTACTTCACCTAGCAATCATCAGGAGTAATTAACACAAACTTTAAATAAAATGTCCATTTCCCACAACAGATCAGGCTGATGTGTAGAAGAGTCCCCACCACATAAATAACACACAAATTTGACAAACTTATCCCTTTTTACCAGACTTTACTGCTGAGCACAGAAAGTAACAATTTTTCCCAGGGAAAGCAAGAATCAGAAGTTTCTGGAATGGGATGGAGAAGCCGACAGGTGAACAACTCAAGCTACCAAGCAGTATTGCCAAGGGTGAGGATATAGATTCCTCAGCTTGGGGGAGTGCAGAAGAATAGCCCTAGATATTACTAATACTGTGACACTTCTTCTCTTACTGTTGAGTTCATTTATCTGTTCATGGAGTGATTACTCCTCATCCTTCTCAAAAGGTGGCCAAGGAAACCTGCACTTTAGACTTCAGACTGTACACACAATTCACTTTTTTTTAGCATACACATCCCAAGACTTATTATAACTAACATCAGAGATTTTCTTTTGCTTCCTTGGGATGTTTTGTTTTAGGCAGGTGAGCAATAATATCCAATCCAATTTTCTTCATATAGGAAAGACATTTTGGGGAACAGAGCATACACAATAACGGTTACAATATCGGCCATAACATGGAAGTTTCTATGGGAGTCTGAAGTAATTTTGATGCTTAGAGAAAGGCAAGCAAAATATTTTCCGTGAGAATATGAAAAGCTCTACCAAACAGAAAAGCTGACAGGTAGTGATATTAAAGTTTGATCTATACACACAAAGATAAGGATCATTCATCTGCAGGTTGCTAAGGAAGAAATTAAATTGGAGGATAGTTGTGAAATCCTCCTCTGAAATGGTGAAAAGTTTTCATCCTTTCTAACTTCACAACATTCTTCCAGTCACTGACTGGCCTAGCCCAGTCTTCCCTTTGAGAACTGATTCAGGCCACTCTCCTTCAGCTGTCTATCCTGGCAAAAGTCTCCTGTGCTACATCTCAGTGAAACACATGTATGACCTGAATTCCCTTGCAATGTTAAATGATTACCATCCTCTCAGAACAAGAGAGTCTGGTTCCCTTTTTTTCAGCTTCGCAGCCAGCTCCCTGGATAGTACTGGGCATTGGCTGTCTTACTTTGTACCTGCTTAATGCTGGAGCTTGAAAGAAACTGGCTTTGAGTAAACTCTCCAGGACACATTATTCAGTGCACCCAAGCGGTCTCCCAGGGTCTGATGAACGCTTCCAGCTCTAACACAGCTCCAAGCAGAAACCATCAAGGTGCACAGCACTCCCCAGCACCCTTGCCAATGGAAATGCCATGTCAGAAAAGCTGAGTTCGCTCAAGTCTTTCAGATTTACTAGCTGAGCTTCTGCAACAAATTACTCTGAACCTGAGCAAGTCCAAGAGGCAGTACTGCTACTCTACATGCCACTGGCTCTAAGATAATGAACTGTGCTGGACCTAGAAAGGGTTTGTGCTTAGATAGCTCAGGTGTTTCCGCAACCAGGGAAATTATTTGTAACACAATAACCAAACAAGTAACAGTCTGATGTAAAAGTTCATTTCTTTCATCATACACATTTCCTCAGTGCAATAAAAAGGTTTATGAATCACCCGTTACTCACTCAACTAATAATATTATTCTCAACTAATATCTTCATTTATATTTATGCACTTTTCACCAAGAAACTCCTAATATCTAAATTACAGTGATAAATTTACAGAAAATGGCTTTGAGGGAGGATTTGTCTTTGTTTACCTTTAAACAAGATGCTGAAAAAGACTACTACAAGATAAAAAGTAACACAGGCCTAGGTAAGATGATTGAAACAATTACTGCCAAAGAAATTCCAACAAAGAAATTAAAGAATTCTAAATTCTAATGAGCAGCAAATAAATTAGCATGAAATGACACAGTTACTATTACTTCATTTGCTTTTGCTGATGATTTTGTTCTTCTAAACTTGGAAAGCCTCCACCGAAATAATAAAATACTTCAAGCTAAATGCATTATTTTATTATGGTAGAAAACAAAGTATCCTTGTACTTATAGGTGTGTGACCCCCACCACTGCTTTCGATATGCCAGTTACAGTCTGAATTTATTTAAGATGTTCTGGAACAGTAATTGGCATTTACCAGCCATAGAAAAGTATGCCTCCATAAATAATAGGACTTCTTTTTTTCTTAAGCTGTACAAGAATTTAAAATCCATACATACATAGAACTTCAGGACAAAAAAAGGGTATAAAATGCTAAATCAACTTTTAGCATCAAGACGATGCAGTGGGTAAAAGAACACCCTAAAGCAAAGGAAAGAATGAAATGCAAAAACATATTGTGGAAATGAGAGCAGTGCTATACAAATAAACACTAAATAACACAGGATAAGTTCTTCATGCTTTTAAGGAAATTAACACAATCATGTAGGACTGCTCAACAAAAAAACTAATCTGTCAGTTGTTGTCTTCCCATAGTTTATGGGATCTGCTACACTTTCACAGTATCTTAAGTGGTGGAAGGAAGTGACTTTCAGCAGACTTCACCTCCTCCATTACTACAGAAATTGAGTGGAGCATTATCTTCATTAGTAATGCTCTTAAAGTGATTTCTCCATTTAGGTCTGCTCAAGTTGGAAGGCCTTTTTTAAGAGACAACTGCTTTGCACTTGGCTTTGTCATAGGAAGCATGCCTGAAAGTTCTCCAAAGACTATAACCACAACCAAGACAATGTGGTGCCTCAAACCAGTTTGTTCAATGAGACAAGTACTTGGCTATTTCAAAAGAGCAAGTTTATTCCGTCAGACTTCAAAGACTAGAATAGTTGTGCTAGGTGCTGCCCTACCTGTTAGCTCCAGTACTAACATAACATATACTACTGGAAATTCCTTTCTTCTCAAAAAGCTTGTGTTAAGTAAAATAATCTTTGTCAGCAAAGACTATTATTTGTGCCAGTGTAAAACTGAGCCTACGCTAGAACATACACTGCTACAGCCCTTTTTTAAAAAAATAAGCCCCACTCAAGCACTCCCCTTCCTGTTGGAGCTAAGTTACTATAATTTTAAAGCTGTCTTATGCTGTAATATTTTGCACAGTCACAAATTCCACTACGAGTTCCAGAACAATGCAAGTTTTAAATCACAGGAGTTCTTCAGGTTAGTTTCCTTAGAAACAATTTCTCTACTAAGAATGTAAGGAAATGATGACAAACTCCATCGTAAGTGCATCTCCTTTGTCTGTGAACTGACATAAAATATAGCAGATCAGTTCTGCTTCTGAAGTTCTCTGATCTTGAGTCTGAGATATAATATACAAGTTTGTAATTTTTTTTTTTATTTCACATCTAACCTTGAGACTACATAACTGAATACAGAAAGCATTTTTATCATTTAAAATGTGCACAGCAATCTAAAAGCAGTACTATAAGAACACCTTAACAAAGTCTGATTTATATATACACCTCTAACAGACAGGAAAGATTTAATTTAGGATGTAAACATTCAGATATACTTAAAAAATGTAAACTAATCTACAGAATATCTGCAAGTATCTCACTAAGAAAGGCCTCAATAGTTCAAGCTGTACAATTGTCAGCAGCATAATTTTTGAGGGGCTATGTGACTAGAAACTTCTGTATCCTTACCAGTGGTGGCCCTCCCAAGAATATTGTTCCCTGTTTGCCAACAATAATACTTTCATCAGCCATCGCAGGTACGTATGCTCCTCCTGCTGTACACGATCCCATTACTACTGCTATCTATTAGGAAAAAAAAAAAGCAGAAGTTAATGAATTCTCCAACCCTTGAAAACAGCAAATGCATATGCTACTATTATATATTGTACTGGTATTAATACAGGTTCTGGGACAGCACTGCAAGATAATTTCTGCCTGACAGAGCAAACTTTATGTTTTAGCTTTTCTTCAAAAGATCAGGGAATCTCTCTAGTTTTCAGTCTCTTAAACTATGATCTTCAGGCCACTCTGCAGAAAAATTCATATGTGAAATACCATGAGCTACGTGTGTGAAATGTTTGAAGAGATGCATATTCCACTGTCAAATCTCTTTCTATCCATGAATGGTACAAGGTTGAAACCTAGAGGTTGCTCCTGGTATTTACACTCAAGTCAGAGCTTCAGCTGTTGCTTATTGGTGTAATTTCACCAATATTAACATCCTTTGAAGAAAATTCCTCTCATCTACTAGTATGTAACTTTAGTTCTTCAATGGATCATCTAATTAACACTGCCCCTTTAAGGCACGCTGAGTATCTCATAGGGTTTCACATGAATAATCTCTGCTTCATCCTTTTGCCTAATTTTGAGCTTAACATCTACCCAATGAACATTCTCTACAAATACTTGATACTTCTACAAAACTGACTTGATCCCAGGTATGATGAATACTGTAGCAGCGTATGATCGTGAAAATGAAGTTTCTTACTTCACTTCTCCTGCAGCGGAGCTCCTCCAAAGACCCTTTCAAAACAGCTTGTAAAGTAGAAGAAATGGAATATTCATATGGAAAAGCAGACAATAAGAAATGCTTTCTTTCACAACCACCACCAAAAAAAAAAAAATCAAAACACGAAATGATGTTATTTTGTGTTAACTTTGTTTGGAAATACTTCTAAAGTGACACCAAGTAGTGTTCTGGGTTAAATGATAATTTAATGTTTGCTCTTAGAAGAAAACAGCACACTAAAATAAAACTTCCAAATCACATTACCCGTATCTAAAGCAGGAGTAAATGAACTATGTCAACCTGCTATCATCAAATCAAACAGCTTTTTCAGCAAACAGTTTTCAGTATCTTAAACTATATTCAGAGTCACACGATTAATCTGCAGTATTTCTGATGTGCATTTAATAAATATGTCCTGGTAAATTCAAAGATAACACAACAGTCTAGAAATGGGAGAAATCTGGGGAAAAAATGACTTTGATTTTTTCCCCAAGATTTCTGGGTTTTTTCCTACTCTTATTATGCTTATGCTGAAAAATGTACCTGCATTTAAACTGTAACTTAGGTGTTACTTTTTCCAATATGTATATTGGAATATGTATACATTGGAAAAAACAGAATCTACCTGTCAAATAGTACAACCTTAAATTCCCCAAAACATGCCTGTATTTAAACTTTAACTCAGGTGTCACTTTTTCCAATACACAAGTTGGAATATGTATATATTGGAAAAACAAAAATCTACTGTCAAATAGCACGACCTCAAATTCCAAACTAATGTGCTACTTCCTGACTTCTTTCTTCGAATTACTGCATAGGGAATTACTTAAGAACGTAATAAAAATCAACAGTTCTGAACGCACATACAGTATTTCATACCCATTGATCAGCTCCCCATTGTATCCACACAGCAAGTGTGACAGAGCTTAGGAAACAGCTAATTAGAAGCTAATCACAGCTTTCTGATTCACAGCCATACAGACATCACTGCAATTTAAAGCTGCAGCAGCAGTATAATAAATCAGTCACAGGTAAGAGTGGACAGGGAAATTACAAGCACCATAGTCAACTGGAAAAAAAAAAGGGGGAAAAAAAAGGCAATCACTTTAAGGGCAAAATTGCGAAGGGCTGATGAACTGATGAAAAAGACCTTCAGGCAGACCACAACAAAGAACAGCAGGTAGAATTAACATTCAGACCCAGAAGAATTAACCAGAATAGAAATCAAAGGGAGCATAATTTCCTAACGAAACATCCTCTCAGATAGGGAAGATAATTCTAGCTGTCATAATCTGTTAGCATGGAATCAACAGGAGATTTACAAATGTTAATGCCTTTTTGAAATTAAACGAAGGACACAAACATCTTCCAAACAAAATACACCCATATTACATCCTTTAAATGAAGGAAGCACTTCAGTAAACTATTCTTCCCAGTCTTCCATAAATATTTTAAGAAAGTTAAAGTTTCATCAGTGTCATACCAAGCAGAAACATATTTTATTGAAAGGCAAATTTTTCCTATGCTTAGTTTTTTGTAAAGGTGTACAGTGCTACTCTCAATACAACACTATGTGGTAATTGAAATAAAAACAAATACAACTTTATAGGGAACTTTGCAAATACATTAAAGTTGTTTCAAGATATTCAGGAAAACACCAGCATGACTTTAGGGCCAGGCATTTCTGGAAAGGTCCTGCCTAACGTGAGTAATTTCAGCCTTGCAAACTGGGTTTATATATTCATCTTTGACATACTATCTAAAAATTACTACTCCTATACCAGCTAATAATTGGAGTCTCTAGAAAAAATAAGGTTTACTAAAACTTCTCCTAAAAAGATAATTTGGCAAAACAGCCCTGTCACTGCCTCCTTTGACACTTGCTGTTCCACAAAAATACTGGGACCAATTTTTACACATGTATAAACCTAAAGTACAATCTAGACCTATCTGTGACTCCTCAGGATGGTCAGCTTCTAAACTGTCTTTTTTCCTAAGTATTTTTGTTCTAATTCAACAGTGCTTTTCCTCTGGAGACCTAGTTAATCACTACAATTGCTCTACTTTCATTGTTGGAAAGAAAAGAACTGCAGAAGTTGAATTATGTCAGACTTTTTCTAAAGAGACTTAGTGTGTTGTTGGAATCTTCAGCCCTGGATTTTTCTGGAGGTAATAGATTTCAAGACTTTTTGGCAGAGGAAAAACGGTTGAAGATTTGAAGTCTGACTTGCTTCCACGATGTGCCAAAAAAGTATCAAGGTAACAAATGTAGTTTCCTCAGAAATCACGCAAAGCCAATGTGTGCCGTGCAAGGAGTCAAATGGAATACTGTATCCTTGACTGGTGCCTCTGCTTCACACTGAAAGGAAGTAATAGCTTCTCCTTCCTCCTCTTGGACTAGGAGATTTAAACAAGCACAGCTTCCCACAGAGAATAAATAAAAATGGTTCCAGCCCAACTATGCCTCTCAATGACAGACGTTGGTAAGAATGAAGAAAATAAAGTCCTATTCCACTTTACCTTAATGATGAGTTCAACAGTCAAGAATGTCAAAACAATGTGGTGGTGAAATACTTCCATGACAGTACTCAGATGAAACAGCAAGTTAGCTCTGCCTGAGGTTCCAACACCTATTTCTAAGCCTAATGTTCTAAAACAATTCTTCTTCTCAGGTGGAATAACCTGAAAATTTTCTTCACCTTCTTTCATCCAGCCAATATAAAGTGATGGGCACTGAACTGACAGCTACATATAGAAGCAGCTTTTGAAATTACGATAATTCAGTGAAAATACCAGCTCACTGCTCAGCAGTCAAAAACATCAAATATGTTAGGAATCACTGGTAAAGGAACAGAAAAGAGAATAGTGTCTATCATTATTACATATATATCCATTATTAGTTGACACACTGAGTAGTGCAGTCCGGCTCCTTCATCCCCCAAAAGATAAAACGACACCTGGGAAAAGGTTTAAAGATAAACTAGGACCACCAAAGGTATGGAACACCTTCTGTAGGAAAAACAGCTAAGTAAGGTTGAATTCTTTGGCCTGCAAAAGGGAGTATGAGGTAGGTATATGAGAGGGTTACACAATGATATGAAGAGGCTGGGAGCTGACTGACTAGACAGCAACTCTGTACGAATTACCTGGTCATCTGCTTTCCTGGAGCATTCCTTTATTTGGAGGAGGTTATCTTCAAAGCCAATGGACTACTCCGCCCTCCCTGGCAGCCTCTCACAAGTCCCTGCTGACAATCCCCTTAACAGGCCCAAGACTACTCTCCAGAAGTCCAGGGTCTTTTTCCTGCTACTTGCCTTCCTCACCTCCATTGGGACCTTATACTCTGCCCTCCACTTTCACTTCAGCCAAGGCTGCCATCAGCAATCACATCCTGTAACAGCTCTACGTTCTCCATGAATAATAGATCCAGAAGCGCACCTTCCCTAGCATGCCACCTGCGTCAAAAAACTGACCCCAACACATTCCTGAAGCATCCATGACACAAAAAACACTTCTAAATGCAGGAACTGTGACTAACAGTAATTCTATGCATTATTAATACATAGAAAATAACCTTGTCGTTAGGGCAGTTTTATCATACAGCACATCAGTGTATAAAATGAATATATAAATGTACGCATAGCCCTGTTAGTATAAAGTATGTCTCATTTACTAGCCATCATCAAAGGGGTCCTCACCTTTACAGCGTTGATGCAGAATAATAATCTGTTCCAAGATACTTCCTAGTGCTTCCTTGCATGGCCCTACATACCATGTTGTCAAGTCCCTTTTTTCTCCCACTCCAAGACAGGAGCAGATAGGCCATGTCATTAACACTAAGGCCAAGAAAGAAGACAACTTCTTCAAAACTATAATGACTTTCTGTCGACAGTTACTGTGTTTACAGTGCCTCTAATCCCCAGACTAGGCCATCAGGTCAGCACAACACAGTGCTGTCAAAAACAAAGCACGGGCACAAGCCTTGAAATGAGATGAAGGCAGCAAGCATAAAAACTAATCAGTACACTTCATTCTTAAGTAAAAACAAATTACCTGTGGAATTCCTTGTGAGGACATGACTGCTTGATTATAGAAAATACGGCCAAAATGATCTCGATCTGGAAATACTTCTGCTTGTCGAGGTAAATTTGCTCCTCCTGAATCAACTAGAGTAAATGAAAATACATTAACATGTCTTTGAACAGTGTTATATACTTAAGTTGTTGGTAAAGTATCTGCACATGATTTAAAGTATACAGCAATTACTATCACTAACACTACATGTATTTCCATGAATCTACATATATCAGGATACTATTCTTGAAAAAAAAAAAATCAAAGAAAAATAATAACACTCCCCCCCATCCCAATCATTCTAATGGAAAATAAATTCAGATGTGCTTAGAAATGTAACTGTACCTCCCTATACAAATTTCTAAACACATCTTACTGCAAAATATTTAAACTACAGACACTTTCAATGTACAATTTTAACTCAATTACTCTATTGCAATTCTGTCACAAGTTCCAGAAAAGTGTGAGACTAATCATCACTGAGTTCAAGAGGTATAGCATGTGTACTTTCATACTCTGATTATACAAACATACCAAAGACCTTATACTATGTTTAGGAATCTTCATTTATTCTGTGTCCATGCCTTATGACATGCCCACAGGTTACAGGTCTCCAACTGCAGCCATCTCTCTACTCCCAAATAATGGAAATACATCATGTCATAAGACTTCAAAGAAGGATAGAAGACCAGAAGAAAATGCACAGGGAGGTCAAGCATCTCTTGGAACTCTAGCTCCTGGTAATTAATTTTTACTTATGAGCAACAGTCCACATGCACATTCTTATGTTGCATGACTGCAGCCAGTAATCGCTTATATTCAGCTTTACCATGAATCAGGGTTTTGATTCTTCCCCCACCCTTGCAGAACCACTCTCCTAAACCAGCATCAGCTCCAGCAATTAGACAAACACCAACCTAGTCAACACACCAGTGCTGTGAAATGGGCTATCCCTGAACACAAAAGAAAATGCCCACACCAGTGACTGACTCACTGAAAAATGGCACCAGGTGTCCACATCAGAATTAACACCTAGGTGGCTAACACCGGGGGAAAAGGCAGTCCAAATGGCATGAAAATTTTATGGTCAGCAAAGTGCCGACTGACTACAAAGTACACTGAAATGAACTGAAACAAGCCCAGGTACAGAAATTGCCAAGGTAAAATAACTCACCAGGTTTGAGTGATGAGCAGTATACAGAGACTATACAACTCAAAGGGGGAATAAAAAAATAAACTTTTGTTTCAAATGCATATTTATGTCCCACAGTTCCTCACTCTGTAAGATCTTAAAACAGCAGAATCACACATAATTGCTCACTGGTAACTGTCCTGGTTTGGCTGAAACAGAACTATTTCTGCTTTCAGTAGATTTTATTTTCTTTTCTTCAGTTAACTTTCCTTAGTAACTGCCCTGTCTGAAGCTGACTACAGGCTTCAGGCAGTGCCTGCTGTCAGAGCTGATGGCGGTTCATGTCTGTAGTTGTTGCTGGGGCAGGAGCGGGACTGTTATGCAGAAAGGCCCACGGGTGGGTGCTTGTTCCCTGCGGGCTCTCTTGGGCTCCACTGGGCTCCTCCTGGGGGAAGGAGGAGGAGGGGTTGCACCCCCAGAAGCTCAGAGGGCACAGGTGACCCAGACCTGACCAAGGCAGTATTCCATCCCACTCACAGGCCCCCCTTTCCCTCATGGCCAGCATCCTGGTGGGACTCTGCTTGCTCCCCTCCCTCCGACCCTGACCGTGCACCCCTCAATCCGGTTTCCCACCTGCTGTGGAGCCGAGTTCTGGGACATCTGGGTGCCCGCCCTGCTCTGTGAGCACTGCGAGCTGCTGCGGGGCGGTACGCGGTCCCGTGGTCATCATCGGGAGAGCAGTATCGGTTTTGTGTATTTCGATTTCTATTACTAGTAGTATTAGTTTTAATATTTTTTATACTATTTTCACTGTTATTGTTTTATTAAAGTTTGTTTCAAGTTCCAATCCATAAGTCTCTCTCCCTTTTCTCCTCTCCCTCCCCTCCTGGGAAAGGACGAGGTTAACAGAGAGCATCTGCCATTGGCTGTAAGCACGGGCCCAGCCTCAAACGGTGACAATAACTCACTAAAAACGTAACAGTTGTCTGAAGAGACAGAATTTGTGGATAATTCAGACTAAAAAATTATACAGTTGTTTTGCAAACAGCAAAGTTAAGTTTCTTCTCTTTTTTATGACTGAGATAAAATTTAGCCCTTCCCTTGCCTCCAAGATTCTTTCCATTGCAGTGTGATAGCGACAATGCCACAAACTCCCCACCCACACTGTCCCTGTATGCATCACACCAATACTTTCAAGTTCACATTTCTCCTAATCCTTCTCTTCGTATTCCCTGCATATTTGGTGTGTCAGCAGGGGAAGAAATTAACAAACACTTACGCTGGCAAGGATCTACATTTATGTTGGCTATTTAACCACTATGAGCATCCCGACTGGCAAATCAATTAATGCCTCTCAGCTGCTATGCAAGCGGTTAAGTCAAGCAGAACAGACAAGGACTAACCTATTTTTTAATGGACTAACCTATTTTTAACCCTACTTAAAAAATGGAGACAGTAGAAGGGTCTTTCTCCTCTGATGCTGACATACACAAAATCCACAGGAATACACACACTCTTAAATCTGTCAAATTTGGCTGAAATTGGCTAATGAGTTCAAAAGTTATTAGATTGGGAATTGAGGCTGAAAGACAGACACTGGCAGCAATCGCTTGTATTTATATAAAATCAGCACTAAAGACATCTGTCACTCTGATCTTAATCTTTCATAAAAGTGTACAGAAGTAAAACTTAAATGAAGGTTTGGCTAAATGCAAAATAATATACAATGAAATTTCTGCTTCAGTAAAATTCATCCAGAATTGTAGAAATCTGTTGATTCAAACTATTATTGACACTTTTGGCACTGAGAATTTTTTATTTCTTTGATATGTTCTTTTATACAACTACAAGCAAAGTAACTTCTTTTTTTTAAGCTGTAATTTGAATTGAGACTGCATGAGACTATAGGATGGATTGCTCAAGCATGACAGAAGGGAAAGGAGTAAGAAAGAACTGACACGGTGCCATACAGCTGTATCTTATGAATCCAGCCCTACAGCCCTGCAGAAGATAGTGTTGAGAAGCTATGGGTACCCTCCGGTTAAGACTTGCCACCAATTTGTAGAGGTAACACAGTACTGATGAAAATACATTTGAATGTGTGCCTAAAATACATATCTGGTTAGTCAAATCTGGAGACACATCAGTCTTAACATTTATTTAAAAAAGTAGTGTCTTACCTAGATATCCTGAGCTGCCCTTTACAAAGTACATTTGCTACTTCTGCAATGGGACTTACCTAAATATAGGCAAGGGAGATGATTCTGCATTGCAATTTCTTGAGCACGTAAATGCTTCTTAACAGTGATTGGATAATAGGTACCACCTTTGACAGTTGCATCATTAGCAACAATCAAGCATTCCACCCTAAAAATAAAACAAGTTTATGAAAGAGAAAAATATTTCTAATGAGTAAGTATGTTTCTTGGTTAAGAACTGCAACATACGAAAGACTCCTGAAGCCTTGACACTCAAAAAGAGCCCTCCTCACCTGCATTCCCTCAAATGCACACTGTCTAACAGGAGTCTCAACACTATGATGTTGTGCTTCACAGTGCCTTAACTCCCTAAAATAACGCTGTATAGCATCATATCTAATTTCAACAATAGTCTCAGAGGTACTTTTAGTGAGCAAAACTAATTCTTCGCCTAGAACATGGCCCTGCTTTTTTGAAAACTGCCTTACTGATGCACTAATCTCGTTCCTTCATTGGACACCAGAAACTCTATGTCTGTTCTGCTTTAATATGGGATAACTAGCTAAAAAAAAAAATAAATAAATCATTCCTTTTGGCTAAGACTGAAAAAATTAAGATATCAAATTGGTTGATTTTTTGAGTGTCAGAAAAGAAACACTAAAAATGCCAATAGCTTTATACTAGAAACTGAACAAAATTGTACCTTTTTCCTTTTCATATCATCAATAATGTAGATCACTGTTATCTCTCACCCAGATACTCGTCCAATGCCTGTGATAATGCCTCCTGCTGGTACCTCTTCATTACCATACAATTGATAACCTGCAAACTGGGAGAACTCCAAGAACGGAGACCTGAATAATGACAAATATAACACAATTTTTAAATGGAATTTGCCATTGAATCTCACTTAAAAGGTTAAATTTTCAAAAATGAGATTTTTTATTTTTTTAAAAGAGTTAAGTATTTCAAAGAACACTTCTGTAAAATTTCCACTGTGTAATTTGCCAGTGTTTATGGAAACAAAAGAGAGAAGAAGCCTGTTGTAGCACTTCCCCGCAAAGAGAACCTGATGTGTTTTTCAAAAAAGAAAGTACCTACCCGGGATCAATAAGCCTGTCAATTCTCTCTCTGGGTAACAGCTTTCCTCTTGATGTGTGAAGCTTACGAGCTTTTTCTCCACCTCCTGTGATACAACAGTAAATTGTTAGATTTACTATGGATACAGACAAATAAATCACCACTTATATTAAAACTTAGAATGGAAGCACTGATGAGCTCCCAGTTTTTGAAGAATGGACCTTAATAATGAATTTAATAAATAATGGTTTCCACTTCAAACAGATTTAAGGTATTGACAAAAGTGCTTGCTTTTCAGAATCTACTCCATTTCTCCCCTTCATTTTTTATAGTTAGTTCTGACGTAAAGATTTTAATAAACATAGTTGTCTGAAATTTTCTCCCACTGCTTGGCAATGAACAGAAGGGCTGAAAACACAAACATACAGACAAAAGCACAGCAGTAAGAACTAAAAAAACTATTGCCCAAAATTTGTTCAAAATAGCTATGCTGAATCCAATCTTGAGAGACGCAACACAATCTGGATTAATTTCCTTAGATTGCTCCAAAACTGTAAGCAGAGTTCTGATACACAACATCTAATATCTAGTTTATCTCTGCTTCATTTCAACCCTTTACTCGAGGTCATCCTAAATCGTATCTTTTGCTCTCTCGAGCTTTATGTCATTCAATACTTCAGATATGTTGACATATCTCATCCTCTTTAAAACAACAGCTTATACAAACATTGTCTATGTAGACAGATCACTGATCCACCTCATCACTCTAAAATTCTCCCCCATCCAAAATAAAGAAGGTGCTACTTTGCTAACATTTCTCCTGAGACGTCAAGATTTGTCAGCTAAGCATCACTGAAAGGGAGCTTTTAAGCCGACCTTTCAAGCCCTTTCTCTCATGTCCTTCCTTGATCACTATGCCCACAATTTCCTACCTGTTAGGCATGCCAGAAACTCTACAATTTATTTCTGATTCAGCCAGCTCATTAGGTCTGTATATCCACCCTAAGTCTAAATCTTGTAAATTCTTTCTGTACAAGTTTCTTAAGATACAGCCTCTCATATCCACCCACAGAGCTAATGCTGTCATCCAAGTTCTCAACATCCCACATCATGATAGCTACATTTTCTCTGATCTCCATCTTGCCTTTTGCATTTACAACCAGAGTGATGCTGCAAAAATAATTTTCCACCTTGTGACTTTTGTCATCTCTGTGTGCTCCCCCTCTTTACACACTAATCGTAAATGCTTGTCCTCCATGACCTATAGCCATTCTATTGAACATTTATCTTCCAAGATCAAGAAGTTCACTCTACCCTACACTAGCCTCCATTCCATTGATTGTGAGAAGCAGTGTCCTTGCCAATGAAACAAATTTGGAGGCATTTAATTTGAAATCCCTTGATTAATTTCTCCTTTACAGTAATGTCTATAAAACCTCCACTGTGACTGCTGATGTGCTATGATTGCTGCCACTAATGGAGACTAAAAGTATCCCAGTTGCTTCTTGTGCTTGCTATCAGAAATCCATCTGTTGTAATTTATCACAGCCTGTAAATTATTTGGGGCAGGGACTATCTTCCTGTTGCACTGCTGAGGATCACTCAGTAGAATGGGACATGAGTTCACAAAAGCCCTACCCACTAAAGTGACAGATAAAGAATGAAGCATTCATTCTTTAGACCTCAAGCAAGAGCTTATCCTCTGAAAGACGGCCCTTACAAACAAAAAGATGTTGCACTTATCCTTCAAAAGTATTCACAGAAAGTACCTAATGCTTCTCATATACTTAAATGATAGGCACAGCAATCTCAGTTGATGTCACTCAAAATGGTGTATTAACGTCCTGGTAGAGCTTCCTCAGGTGGAGGAAAGATGAAGGTCACGTTCTTGTCCTGTTACCATGTAACAGGCAAGAACAGCAAAATGCGCAGCAGTGAAGAAGGCCATGATCATCAGTTCATGAGCCACGTAGGGAATTGCTGAACAGTCTCTACACCCATAAAAGGTAGTCCATGAGCTTCAGCATCTCCTCAGGAAATTCTGGAGTTTTGTTTCACAGCAAGCAAGAAAAAACACCGAGCACAAAATCTGCACTGTGCTCTGTTCCAAAGCTGTAAAGAAACTGCATTATATAACTAAGAGTATATGAAAAGACAAACAATATTACGATGGACACAAGAAGGGGAGAATTAAAGCTCCACGCTCAACCTCTGGCAGCACAGTTAAGCATTTATAAACCATTCTCATTTTATCGTCCCCATTAATTATAGTCAGCTGTAATTAATTCAGGTAGCATTACAAGTCCAGAATATGAAACACAGATTTCAATCTTTTAAACTATTACAGACTTGCTTTTATTTCCCACACAACTACAGCTAGAGTCTTTGAAAATCCTCTTTGCATGTGAAGAGACTAACACACAACTTGAACAGAAGCACATTTGCCAAACCAATTTCTTATAAAAGCAGGGTGCAGCGGATCAAGCAAGGAAGCAGGTGAAGTGGAAAATGTATCAGTAAAAAACTTTTATTGTTAATCCTCTCTACTTTTTAAAACATTGCTATTAGACACATGCATTCCATTGATCACTAAGATCTTAACTGATTAAAAATTAACCAACTCTACATATCCAGTCTTCACTGGCTACTTGCTTACTTTTTGCCTCTCTGGCAAAGAAATTAATCTTCTGTTTCACTAAATCAGCCTTGCCTTCATTTATGTCTGCTTCCAGTAATTTATAGATTTGCTTGCATTAGGATATTGCTCTGATTTTCAACTGGTAAACAAAGAAATATGTTAACACATGAGATACTGTGGTAAACAAAGAAGGGTTAATGGTAGGACATTTTTCTTAGCTAGCGTGAATTGCTTAAAAAAAACCCTAAATTTTGAACCAAGTGAGCTTGATGTAAATCTTTTAAGATTTTCAACTGACAGAAGATGGTAAATCCGTATTTAAACAGATGAGCTAAAATTTCAGTATGACTACTATAATCCAATAAGTATGTCGTATCTGAATGAACTGATTAATGAACGTACAGCTATATGGGAAAAAAATCCAAAGAACAAAATTAGTTTTTGGACCAAATTAAACAAGTGTTCTAACATCTACACTATCATACTTACCTAATCTGATTTTTTCTGCCTGCTCTTGGAGTTCAGTTACCAGTGCTTTCATTCGTTCATAGTTTTCCTAAGTGGGGAACAAAACAGCATTTTAACTTTAACCAAGAGTAACAGTATCATTTCTTAATAAACAAACACAGAAAGTACAAGATTTATTTCTCATCCAAATTTCATTTACCTTATTAAATACTGGCTCTGTATTGTCTTTAAAGTAGTAACATTTCTACCTATGTATCGGCTTTCCTCGAGGATCCCAAAGCATTTAATAAACATGCTTCACAAAAACTCTGAATGCATTAGGATTGTAAAAGACTAGTTCCAAATTTAATACACAAAAATAGAATTAGTCGTTACAGAGCTGAAGTGCTATTTTTCAGGTTAATTTTTTGTTACAGGTTTGTTTCCTTTTTTAATCTAATTTTGTAAAAAATGTCATGTGGATTCAAATTAAGTGCTGCCATGTCTCTTGTACCAAAAGATAAATGA
This sequence comes from Cariama cristata, assembly GCF_000690535.1. Taxonomy (NCBI): domain Eukaryota; kingdom Metazoa; phylum Chordata; class Aves; order Cariamiformes; family Cariamidae; genus Cariama; species Cariama cristata. The sequence goes on along the minus strand of NW_009634170.1, from coordinate 4,354 downwards.
CCTAGACCAAACAGAATTTAGTACACACTTTTTATGTTCTTGTTGTTTAGGTAGAATGTAAAGATAAAACAAAGCTTTTAAATAACAAAAAGTCTGGTCTTTTTGCCAACATCCCTCTTAGAAAAACAAAGCCTCTTACTTTTGCATGAATGATCCAGTACTGAGCTCACCATTTCTACCAGAACCATCCAAAATTCTGTGTGCTCATTACAGCAGTTTTTTACCATTTCTTAGGAATTAAAAGGTATTCATCAAGCTTTTTTCAGACATTTTAAGAGCTATGTTACCTCTCTGAAAAGTGTAACTGTAATAAAAGAACATAATAACTGCTGCATTAAGAAAACCCATATTGCCTCGTCTAACTATCATTTAGAAGATGTTAGAGTCTACTTTTGACAGAAAAAGGAACCTTGCAACTCTTTATATTCAGACTTGAACATTCAGAATTAAGTTTTCCGCTAGAAGCAATAAGTGTTGCAGTTAAGTTTGTTCAGCTCTGTCCTAGTTACTGAAAGGCACCAAGATGCAAAGCAGGAAGAAAATAAAAACAGGTACACAGGCATCTCTCATTCAAACTATTTCAGCTGCATAGCAAGACTTTCAAAAGAACACATTTCTCCCCCTTCGTAATTGCTACAAATAGACTAAAAAGACTCTATTGAAAGGTAAAAACATACCAGCTGAAAATAGCTCTTCGCAATTTTATCAGTTCATATACACAGTTAATACATAAGGTCAGCACTTAGAGGTTTGTCCAGCAAGATCAAGGTGACATACTGAAACACTAAGTTCAGTATGTGTTTCTGTTGGCTCTTGGGAAGGACTCCTCATGTTCTAACAAAGTGCCATCTGCGACACGGCTCACAGCCTGCACTTGTATGAATTTTGTACCACCCAATCGCTAGCGAACATGTAATGCATCTCAAGATACCAATCTCAGTTAACAAAATCTCTCTCATGTGTGGTGCCACTCTGCAGCCCCCTGACTGATGTAGACGAGAAACAGATGGACAGGCACAGGAGAGAAACCAATTTCTCAGACAGAAAGAGTAGCTTGACCTAAGGAATGCAGAAGCAATGAGGGGGGAACTGAGAAGCCAAAAGTTAGACTATTGTATGCGCTCATAAATCTGCATGCCTGCTAATTACTAAGATCCTTGAATCACAGAATCATTATGGCTGGAAGAGACCTCAAAGATCAAGTCCAACCTAAAGTGCAACTGAAGACTGATAAAGAGGAACATCTTACCCCAGAACATCATTAGACTGGACAGATGGCACATGAAATGTTAAGTCAACAGAGATCAGCAGTAACTGGAGGAAAGGTAAAGGTGGCAGGGGGAGATCACGACCACCAACTCAATTCAAGACCAAACAGACTTGCCACCCCACACCTGTAAGAAGCATGCATTCTAATTTACACAGCAAGCGAGGCTAATTTAAATATAACTAACCAATAACAAATGATGGTGTAATTACTAACCAGTAAGTGTAAATTTGGGTGGGTTTTTGCTAAACATGTAACAGGATAAATATGCTGTAATTTTTGTGTGGAGTTCAGCCAGCTTTGTGGCGCATCACTTGGCTCCTGGCTTTGCGCAAACCTGTAATAAAAGAAATACCTCGACTCTGTGTGAATTGGCTTGCATACCGGGTGAAGATCCCACTTTTTGGGACAACATGACTACTGAGGACACGGGAGGTGACTAGACTTCTGCAACTCCTCCCTCCCTTGTAAGGCTGTATCAGTATGTCCACCACATTATTCCCCCTTCAGTCTCTTTGATACTTTAATCCTCCCTCTTCCTGCCCTACCCACAGCACTGCTCCAACACACCTACCTCTTCAACTGCTTTTCTTCCTCCTAACCTGTGAAATCACACTGCAACAACCTAATGGCAGTTTTGTCACTGTCACAGCATCCCAAAACCCAAGAACAAAACAAGCCATGTCTTGTTAATTTGACACTGCTGCTCCTAGCAGAGGCTAAGAACAGTCACTGCAGACACACACAATAACTGCAGCCACACAACCACATGCAGTACTGAAGAAAACAAAACCTGATTTTAATCCTTCCCAAAAGACACTGTTTACAAGTTAATTTTTCCCCCCTGTGAAAAATCTGTAAAACAGCCATTGTAGTTCCATACTTCTAAAAATCTGCAGTTGTCACAACACCCTATTTTATTGTATGTGTGAGCGTTCAGCTTGTCCATTTCACAGCATTACATACAAGATATTTTCAGTTTCTCCTTGTTCAGTCAGCCTATCTTCTCTAAATACACTCACCTTCTGTACATAGTACAAGAATTATCCTTTGATGTAGGAAAACAAAGCAGCTAAAAATGGCAGAGGAAATTAAAAGAGCCACAGCAATCACAATCATAGGCTTGTTTATTAGATTCTGAATTAGTAACTTAACGTAGCTACTTTAGCTATTCTACATGAAGAACTGTGAAAGGACTTTTTAGATAATCTATAATAATATTGTACTCAAATACTGGAGTTGCTTAAATTTACTTAATTTGTGTTTGTATCTTTCATGCCTTTAACCAGAACAGAACATCGTTACACTTTAAAAAGGAAAAGTAAAGATGCTTTGAAATGTTATTGTAGGTTTTGAATATACACAGAAAAGGCTTCTCTCAGAACCAAGTACGCTAGTTCTACCATATATCTGTGGGCTCTTCATTAAAGACTGACAAAAAAGCCAGTGAAGTGACACAAGCTCTCTCTGGAAACTGGCCATTGCACCAGTAAGTTCTATAAAACTCTGTTAATATGAGGGCTTCTACCAACTTTAAAGCAGAATCTAGAGGCAAAACCTACAGACTAATCCTACAGTTACTGCACAAGCTAACTGAATTACTGCTACGTAAGCAAAGTGGCTGTAAGAGCTAAGCCTTGGAATCTTTATATAGATTTTCCTTTACTATCCAGAATTTAGACTCACTCGTTTTTAAATTACATTTTTACCTGTCTGGTTTAAAAGACAGTTTACTTTACGAAGGCCACCCTGTCTAGCTAAATTCACAGCCAGAAAGGCAAACATTAGCTAAAGAAGGCAAGACCTTCATCACGTATCATTATGCCTTATGTTTGAAGAGTTATTCCCTGTATTACTTTTACTTCAGATGGCTAAGTGTCTCACAGCAGGGACCTCAGCTCTCTATGTCTGTAAAGTATTACATGCATTTACAATGCTCTACAAATTATTACTACCAAATAATAACACTATTAGCTATTTCACCAAACCTTGCTTTTCTTTTGAGATGGAAAGGTACACACACACAAATCCAAATCCAGTGACAGCTGAGCTGAGTAAACACATCTATTAAAATACTTTTTGGGTTTTTTGGTATGCAAAATATGAATATACACAGATATATATACACACACTTCATATACATAAGCTTTGTACATGTGTGCATATATATACACATACTGCAATTCCACAGAAGTTTCAGTTACTTAGCTTCTGTCCCAAAATTTAGTTTCTGCAAAACCAAACACAGAACCAAAGGAACTATTTCAATAAGAATGCATATTGTTGCTTCACTTGCTGTTTGATATTTTACTTGGAATAAATTTGAAAATAAATGCATGCCGTCCTACCAGTTTCGATCCACACCCAAAACTATGTTTTTCTCAGCCTAGCTGTAAACATTATTTTTATCTTGAACATGATGACGTTAATGATGTCCCATTAAAAATAAAACAATTTACACCAGATATAAGTACTGTTCCCTTCATAAAGACCACTGGAATTCCACCTATCTCTCCTCCTCAGAAGATGATTCTTTCTGCTGGGATTCTGTTTTCTGGAAGCATGCCCATTGTAAACATATTCCACCTGTCTTCAAGTCAGGAATTAATTTGCAAACACAAGAAAAATTCCAACTTTAAAATCATCAGACTGCACCTTCAACTCCCTGTCTCCACTTCATTAGTACAATATTGATCAGCTCTTCAACACTGAAAATGCAGTTAACAGCCAGCACTCTGGTTACACAAAGAAGTGTAAAAAAATCCACAATGAGGCAGATGACAGTACAAACCCACGTTCTTCTTATACGGTACCTCTAAACTCAGTCTGAACGAAATAAACAGAACTTGGCATTTAAGAAGTATGAAAGCGGTAGCAGCACTGTAGAACCTGGCCTGAGTGCAGGGTGCTTCACACACGCGGATGTTTACCGCGTACCAGTGTATTAAATGGCCACTATCACATCAGCTATTAAATAGCTACTGTTGTACGTTCACTCGTACCCCACGTCCCCGCTCTGTTTTTCCTCTCCCGTGGACAGTGCCGGGAAGAGCACGCCCGGCCCTCGGCGCACACGCACCCCGAGCC
>NW_009634169.1:0-7891 GCF_000690535.1 Cariama cristata | reverse complement strand
GGAGGCGCCAGTGGCCCTCGTTGCTTTCAGTCTTCTCGCTCAGTTTAAGAAGTGAGAGTAAATTACCTGTCACTTCACAAGGGTTCAGGCAGGTGTCCGTGCCCCGTGCTCTGAATGCTGTTAGCGGTTGCGCTGGGCCGTAGTAGCACCGGCACCACAGCTTCTGCTTGTGTGTGTCAGGGCAGGCCTTCAAAAATAACACGGTGGGTTGAGGAGATGGGGCTGCAGAGGCAGGGCTGATTTCAGTTTAAGGGGAGCTAAGCTTTGGTACGATAGAGGGAAAGCTATGTTATAAATAGATGCTGCATCTTTAGGGCTTTTCAGGGCCTGAAGAGCCATTTGACCTCAGTATGGATGCGAGTGTAATGGACAATGCCTATTATTTACTGATGCATGAATGGACATGCTTATTCTGCAGTAATTTCGTCTTGCCCTTGTTTAGGTTGATCTGGTTCCAAACTGAGCTAGAAGATGTTGGTAATAGCCCTGATTAGTTTATTTCTGGAACATCAGAGTTTGTGGAAGCATCCAGTTGCACGGGTATAAATCAATGGATTCCCTTTAAGGTTTTTGGTGGTGTGATCAACAGCAGCATTCAGTCTCCTGTTACTGCCTGATCTACCACTGCAGCAGTCTGTCCCTTGCCCCCAGTCTATCAAAGTGGGACCAGGTCCTTTTTCTGTCAGAATTGCGACTTGTGGCTAGAACCTTGTTATGATACCAGTGAGTGTTATTTAATACCTCTAAACACATTTCACTTAAGTTGTCTTTAATTTCCACCTCTCTCATTTTTCTTTGCAGGCCATGATAAAATCCTACAATGCCGTTTTGAGTGGGTGAAGTGAAGGGGGGAAAAGGGGGATTAAAAAAATGCCCAAGCAAACAGCAGTGACGATTACTTTGGTGACCCTGCTGGGTGTTGCAGTGGGGGGCCTGGTTTTGTGGAAAGCAACCCAACGTCGGAAAGGAAAAGCATGCTGTAGTAGTCAGCAAGAGGAAGCAGTTATAAACTCGGGAGATGAGAAACTGATTAAGGCAGAGGATAAGGAGGTGCTTTCCTTCTTCAGATCTCCCATCTTTTCCTGGGTAGAAAGGACCCTTGGTGCAGACATAGTGATAGTTTCAGAGCAGGAGGAGTGGGATCGTGTTGAACCTTTGCTGAAGAAGGAGCTGGAGAAGTGGCCGGTACTTGGAATTGATTGTGAGTGGGTGAGTGATCAAGAAGCGCCTCTCCTTTAGATTGCAAATTGCAACGGGAAATCATTGAGGATGGAGTGATTCCTTTGCTTAAATGGGTACAACAGGACTGACAATTGAAACTGCCTGTGTGATTATCTGACAGCAGTGAAGTAGCTGCTAATTTTGATTTTTCTCACGTTTAAGTGTACTGACTGTAAGTTTTTAATTCACTCATATTGGTTTACTGAACTCCTGTGATAAACCAACTGTACTAAACATAGTGATAATTGTATGGCTAAGTATAGCATTATGTGTTGTGTATAATGTCTCTTTAAAGGTGATTTACTAGAAGTAGCTCCGGTTTACAGTATTTTAAATCCATCTATATACCTAAGAAACAATTTTTTAAGAATAATAAATCCAAAAAGGAGGATATTACTGATACGTAGATGTAACTGGTGCTACCAGAAAGCAGAGTTCCTCTTTTGCTTGTACATTTGCCTATGTGAACTCTCAAAACAGGCTTTGAGTCAGTTATAAAGCCTGACTTTACCATTATTTTGGCTGGAAATTTATTCACCCCACAGTCATTAGTATAACCGACAGTTAAAGAATGTGTTTGCCATGAACATTTATATAGTGGGTGGCTTTGTGCTGATATGGATTAAGAAATGTGTCTGATTTCTTCCACCAGCTCAGCTATGAGGAGGAAGGGTGAAAGGGGGAAAGTTTCTGTTGTAGGAGTGTGGCAAGAAGTAGCTTGGGGACATTAATACTGTGAAACAGATCACATCATTTGCAGTGAAATACTAGAGATGTGTAACAATACTTGACTGTATAAACTGATAGATATTTCCTGTGGCCTCTTTTACAATTTGTTGCAGCTCCAGTGTCACTAATAATACTGTAACCCAGACTCCGATTTTTGTCTTTATTTCAGGTATCTGTGGAGGGAAAAGCAAATCCTGTATCCCTCCTACAGATGGCTTCTTCCAGTGGCCTCTGCATTCTTGTTCGGTTGCCCAGGCTTCTTGCCAGTGGACACACTATCCCAAAGACCCTGTTGGACATCATGGCAGATTCTGCTGTGTTGAAAGTTGGGGTAGGATGCTGGGAAGATGCTTGCAAGTTACTTCATGATTATGGTCTTCCAGTCAAAGGGAGTGTGGATCTCCGGTATTTAGCCATGAGACAGCGGTGAGTGTCTGAAGACAGAGGCAGCTCTGTTTGAGGCATCATTTGAGTTGGAAGTATTTTAAAAGTAAATTGCATATGCTGAATGAAGAAGTCCAGGCACAGTGATGTAACACAGTGATCACTCTGTCAACAGATGTTTGAATACACTGCCAAAAAGTATGGGGTAAATGTGCTAGGGGCATGTAAGTGGAACTGTTGAATTACAGGATTTGTTGAGAAATGACTGAATAAACCACTTTTAATTTTCTCTTTTAATAACAATACTTGCATTGGAAGGTTACAATCATGATGCCATTTTCTCATCCTTCATTCTTCCTAAAATAAAATGTTTTACTTAGGAATATTTTTCACGTGCAGTATATGTATGCCTGGATGTGGTGCTAGTGATCTGGGGCACGGGTTTGCTGACCTGATGATGCCTTTTTAGCACAGAGGATGGGCTTCTTGTCTCTAGTGGCCAGGATTCCTCTGAGTCACTCCTGGCTCTCATGCTTCTTGTGAATCCCTGGGGCAGGCAGTCTATCACTCTGTGATAGACCTGGCTAGTGGGTAGTTCAGAGCCAAATGCTTCAGCCTTAAATGTTACCAACTCCCAGCCTTGCCTGTTTTGCATATTGCAGGCACTGGATAATTACTAAATCTAGAAAGGACATTTTAACGGAGGGGAGGGAGAGGGCTTGTAAAGCTGACAGGCAGCTGTTTGAGAGTCATGCATCATGTGCATTATGCTCTGGCAGGTTCAGGGTGTATGAGGCCATCTGAATTTGCATGGGTGTATAGTTTTGGTTTTAATATGTTTGTTTCACTTTCTTTGTTAAACTGAAGGAAGGATCTACTTCACAACTGCCTTAGCCTTAAGTCTTTAGCTGAAAAAGTCCTGAACTGCCCGCTTGACAAGTCTCCTCATGTGCGTTGCAGCAACTGGGAGGCAGAAGAACTGACACAAGATCAGGTGTGTCTTCCACTTCAACTTAGTGTTTTGGGAGGAGGAAAAGCAACCTTCTTGGTAGAGAAGAGGCATTACAACAGGGATATCTGAGCCTTCTTTGAGTTCTGCCTTAAAACCTTATGTGTGACTGCCGTCTGAAGTTATTTTCGGAGTCTGGGTCTGCATTTCCCTCCTTTTCCATGAAGGTGATTTTCTGCTGTTCTCCCTGGATTCTTGACCCTTATTTTCCTTTAGTCCTGAAAGATCCATAAGGCAAGATCCCTTGAAGAAGTGTTTGTGCACCCAAAACATCACCTTGTTGTTATTTTCTTTCCTCCAATCTGTAGCAGTCAGTGCAATATTACAGAGAAACCCCGGAAATCTTGTTCACCATCTTTAGACCTTTATGGTTTCCCTGATTGCTCAGTTTCTTTACAATCAAGCTGCAGATGTCTACAAAATCAGTCACCGGCAGAGGGAGTGACAGGATAAATAACCAGACTGAATATTCATAGACAGTATGTCAAAATCGAGCTTTTTATTAGGGAGGGCTTGGCGGGGCAGAGGCGTGTTTAAGGCCTGGCTGACCTGAATTTTTTTTAGTCCCTTGCAGTTCCTGGGGGCACTCATGAGTATTTCAAGTCTGACTGACAGTAAAAATGTGGGGTGTGGTGATGTTATGAAAGTGTCATTAAGCTGCCAGAACTTTGTGTGAACTTCAAAAGGAAATAAATCCAGCTTCTGGCTTTACTGTACCAAGTGTTAAAGATTGATAATGTTTGGGAGTGTTTGCTGTTTGTCAGTGTCTCGATGTCTACGCTTTTCTGCAGGTTCTCTATGCTGCTAGGGATGCCCAGGTCTCAGTGGCTCTGTTCCTCCATTTGCTGGGATTTGCCAGTCTCCCTGCTACATCTGAAGGTGAAAACGCTGTTGCTGCTTGGGAAAAAGCACTGTGTAAATGCCGGGGCTTGGTGGATATCCCATTTACAGGAAGAAGGAGTGGCAGCACAGGAGAGGAGAAGAGTGGAGAGGGACGCTCCCCTCAGAAAACAAAGAATCGGAAATCTTTGGTGAATGGCCAGGCCTCTGGCAGTCAGCAAGTGAGAGATCCACGGAGGCAGAAGCGGAAGCCACTAGGCATGGGATATTCTGCACGGTAAGTCTATGAGCACATTTTACTCTTTTGCACTGCAGATGGAAGACTGAATGATGCCTCATGTTCGGTTCATTAAACAAAGTGGGTAATAAGAGCTAGGGGAGGAAACACAGGGCGTAACAGCCATGGGAGCCAGATCCTGTTTCTGTTTTCCTCATTTCCCTCTAGGTGGTATTGAAAGCAGGGACAGCACTTGGATCTGTACTAAGTCATGAGCAGGTTGAGGGGTTGTCTTCAGCTTTTGCCCTTCCTTCTCCTGTGGAGGCATTAGCTGGAGAGCAGAGTCCCAGCAGGAGGCAGTTGGCTGCCCAGGTGACATTTACTGCCCAAACAGCTATGCCCTGTCTTCTCCAGGGAAAATGTGGCAACTGCATAGAGCTTGATCTGCCTGGTGGACTGCTGTTTGTACCGTGCTGCCCCAGGTCACTGTGGCCGCAGCAATGTCAGAGTACTGAGCGGTGCTGAAAGGTAAGGTTAGGAGGGGTGAGACACGTTATGTGAGGTGGCAGAAGGCACAGGAAGGAGCAGCCTGTGGCAACTTCGAAGCACTGCACTTCTGTCTTGGCCAGGGAGAGAGAGGAGGGAACGGTACTACTTTGGCCTTGCAGAGGCAGCTGTTGCTGGATTCAGGATCCCCATCCCGCAGGCAATTTTGTGGAGCAAATCCTAAATTCTTACGGCCTCTTGCTAATGAAAGTTCAGTTGTTTTTAAAGTAAAATAAGTTGGAGAAGTCTTTTTAAGCTCAATGTAGTGGAAGATGTGGAGAGCTAGTATGTTTGGTTTTGGTTGGATACAATCTAATAAAATTTATCACTGGATGTAGGAACTAAAATTGTCTGTAATTACCATTTGGAAAGAAAACCAGTCACTTTAGTATTTGTTTTCTCCTTTTCAAGTTTATTGGATTGGCAGTGGAGACATTTTAGTGTAGCCAATAATACTGATTTCATTAGCAGTCATTAACAGTATTGTATTGTACACAGCAAGTCCCTCCAGATTTATGGTTGTGTTTTTTTTTTTAGTGGGAACCTCTGTCATACAAAGCAGGAGGACTGCACCTCATGGGAGGATTAAAATTTAAACAAAATTGCATTCCAGGCTAAATTGAGATCTCTCGATGTTTGTTTATTTATTTATTGCTTTTAAGCACATTTGACTTCATGAGAGATACATAGGTTCACTGTTTTTTACAGTATCTCCAGTGGTGTGGCTCTGGTCTGTAATAAGACTGGATGTGATTTCAAATGTCCTTTTCCACTCTTCCTTTCTCTAAGCCTGTTTAGCTTTAATGTTTATTCATTTAGAGTTGGGAAGTACTCAAATTATCATGGTGATTGAGCTGAACTACTGACGCTCAGTGGAAGGAGACCTCCTGTATCATTATTGTTTTGTTGAGTCTTTTCCCCACCATGAACCTCAGAAGAAATCATTTTGTCAGATTACATAGCCTATGAATCAACCTTTTTAGCTGGTAGAGCTCTGCTGAGTACTTATTTATACAGTCTCGCTGGAGAGAAGAATCTTTTCCACAACGTATTGTGAAGTGTTGTATCCCTGGCCAGTTCCTCCCAGGTGCTCCCTGAGCCCAGCCTGCTCCACTCTTCAGTTTTGTTTGAAGGAGGTTGGCAGAGTAAGGAAATGTTTTCTGAAGAACAGAGCCCTTCCACGCACTGCCACAAAGCACCAGAGACCGCTCAAACAGGACTTAGTGCCACTGACTAAGGTTAAGTGCCCGTGTTTCAGAGGGCCTCAGCTTAGTGTCGTCGTTCCTGTGGACTCGTGTTTGGGTTCCCAGTGATGCAAGAGCCTTTTTGGAGCATTTCTTCTGGATGAATGAAGTAATTGCTGCTTACACTAAGTTTTAGAAAAGTCATCATAATAAGACATTAAAAATATGGTCTTAGGCAGCTGATCCTTGGAACTGCCTTGCCTGTAAGTTGACTCTCTCCTTTAGCTTACTTTTAGCTCATTGTCCTTCTTGACTTCAATTCTGTTTTGTTTTCTAATGTAATTTTTTTTGAAAATGCTGTCATCATTGATGACATCTCTTGAAAACTGAGATTCAGAGAGAGTTACAATTCTATTGGCAGCAGGAGAGCAAAGATACCTTACAGTCAGTTGGTGAACCCTAGGTAAGTTTTTAGATGTTCAGCTTCCCTTAGCAGCAGCCTGTGCAGTGCTCAGCAGCCCAGCCTTAAGTGTGCGTTTAGGGGCACTCCTGTGATTTGGAGGAGGCTGCGTGAATTGTAGTGTGGAACACATGGCTATAGAGAGCTCTTTTGCTCTTTTTTTTTTTTTTTTTTCTGGCATACTATTATAGTTACTGAAATGCTGCCCTTGTTTCGTAGAAAATCTCCACTGTATGACAACTGCTTCCTGCATGCACCGGATGGACAGCCCTTGTGCACTTGTGATCGCAAGAAGGCTCAGTGGTATCTGGACAAGGGGATTGGAGGTGAGCATACGAATTTTCCTGTTGCTATTTGAAAAATAGCTTTTTGTTTGCGGGTTTTTTTGCCTTGTTTCTTAGATGACTGGGCATGAATTTTTGTATCTTTTCTTACTGGAAATACTGTTGGGGGTTCACTAGCATGAATCCTGTGTTTTAGCATCATTATTTTAGCTTTCAAATAGAAATTTGTCTTGAATATTTTCTTTATGCCTTTACCCTTTCAGAGCTAGTTAGCACAGACCCATTTGTTGTGAAGCTGCGGTTTGAGCCTTCAGGACGTCCTGAGTCTCAAGTTGATTATTATCTGACAGTCAAAGAGAACCTGTGTGTTGTATGTGGCAAGCGAGAATCCTATATCCGGTGAGTTGTTTAGTGGGATAGGAGAAAAATGCATCTTTTAAAAAGGGACTGAGGTCTACATCTAGTTTGGCATCGAGAAGCTTGGTTAGTGGCCTGAAACATCAGACTTGTTCACATCCTGGATGGGCTATCACTATTGGAATGCATTGTGGTCGTATGTGTCTGGGTAAGTTTGACACTAAACAGGCCAGCCTTTCTTCTTCTTACAGAGGCAGGAGGTATTGGTCCTTAGAGAGAACAAAGTGTATGGAACGTGCATGTGCCGCAGTATGAATGACAGGGGCAGCAGTATGGCAACACACACTGTGCTGATGGCATCCCCTTCTGAAAATACCTGTACTATTCCTTCCACTACTTCATCCTTGTATTTTTGAAAGGTTTAGGTGAGCCTGAAGCCCGTGAGGTCACAAAGGGTGAGATTTTTGTCTTTGCAGGTGCTGCTGTTTAGCTGAGGGTATGATTCTGTCACCGTTTAAGGCAGGGCTGGCACTTGAAGGGGTCGGCAGATGCTCTCTGTTAACCCCTTCCTTTCCCACAAGGGAGAGAGACTTACGGCTTGGAAAATCAGAACGACTTTAATAAGACGATAACAAGGAGAAAGAGTATAATAATATTAAT
>NW_009634168.1:0-1526 GCF_000690535.1 Cariama cristata | reverse complement strand
GTTTGTTTGATGATGTGGTAAACAATATAGGTTCCAATTTAACTCTACTAATCTACAGTCTTGAATAGATTTTTTTTCTCTTTTTATAAAATACAGCACCAAAATAAAGCTATCTGATGTAAGCACCTGACCAAAACATGACAGAAACCCTCTCGGCTCCCCAGGGCTGACTTGTTTCAGCAGCTCTCCTCCCAAGAACCTCCAGGCTAAAGCTGCCCACTGATGTTCAGCACGCTGCAAGCTGTAAAGATGCAGAATGACCGGAGCAGGTTTTAGGGAACTCTTGGCAGGGGAGATGAGCCCACCATCTTGGGAGATAACGCCAAGATGCTTTTTCCCAGGACCAAACAGCTGTTTTATCTCAGGGGTCATCATTCAGCTGATACTTGCTGATGACTCAGCTGAAAGCAATTAATTTATTGCTATAACCTTTGGTTATACCAGCAGATTACTCCTAGCCCGTAACAGGGAAGGCTGCAGCTGCAAACACCCACAAAGCATTTCATCCACCCTGCGATGTCAGAGCTCAGCTGAAGACCTGGGTTCTCTCTGCTAATGGGGTCCAGACCCCCCGCCCCCCTCTTCAGAGCCGTCCACACCAGCCTTGTGCAGCACGTCATACCACAGGCAGAACTGCTTCCTCTGCCAGCACTTCCTCTACCAGGACAAACATAATTCGTCTTTTATTATGTTTTATTTAATACTCCTCCATGCCCAGCTCTCCACAGGGCCTCTATGATCAGTCCTTTACGAAAGGGAAGTTGCTGGAGGGCGACTTTTCACAACTGTGACCTACATTCTTCGCTCCTCGTGCATGACTGTGCCTGCATTACCGCCTCCTCCCCCTCCTCCTCCTCCTCATATGGGCCGAGAATCTGGCTCTGCAGGGTAGCAACACTGTAAACGAGAGATTCCTCTCCCTGCGTGGATGGTTTTGAAGTGCACTGGAGCGCCAGGATCTGGCACTGAGGCAGAGTAGTACAACCCACACTCACCAGCCTGGCCAGATGTGCTCGCAGAATTCTACAAATGAGTAGGTTTTAATTTCAAACAGCATCAGTAATATACTCACAAATGAAAGGTGCCTAAAGATTTGCTGTCAAAATAGATTTTTTTTCCAGTATATTACTTCAAATATTAGTCAAAAGCATTTACTTGGTGCTCTGCATTACCAAGTGTTGCATACAGCTATTTGTGGCATAGAAACACAGAAAAAAATGCTGCCGTGATATTCAGTGTTTTGTAAGTTTTCTGTCCTTCCTTTAAAAAGTTCTTTATTGTTTTGCATAATTTTTTTCTATTTGTCCAGAAAAGTTTTATTTGCATTACACTTAGAGCTCTGAAAATACCTATTTTAAAAAATACGCCTCTCAGAAATAACAAACTCTAGTTTGCTGCATTTAGGAAACCCTTAATGAAGATACTGCTTAAATGCTGCACATCATTTGTGCTCCAGTTCAATATTTTCCTTAAGCCAAGAAAAAACTTGTGCATTTATTTCTTCCATGACATCATCTGTTGTTCGT
>NW_009634167.1:62762-66118 GCF_000690535.1 Cariama cristata | reverse complement strand
TCCAGCCTTTACTGAGCGCAGCAGATGTCCAAGGCCTACGCGCAGGTCATAGACCCGTCACCGGCTCCGATTCCAGTCTCCCCCGTTTATCAACGTCACAAACAGTTTTAACGTAACCATACCTGAGCAGGATTACAGAAGTACAGTGAACAGAATCTTCTGTCGAGTTATACTTGACAGAAGAATTTTAAAAAGTTACAACGAACAAACAGTTCAAGGATCTCACGATACTCTGTTACTAAACCAAAGGAAGGGTAAAAAAGATGATTAGAAAAATTGCTACCCAGCAAATATTAAAAGCATCAGTTCAGTCCGGTGAGCATTCATACGCTCCCAGCAGGTCAAACAGCAAAGTCCCAAATACGCCACTAATGAATCGGCCGAAGGAGAAAAGCACTTCGTAACTTCCATAAATGAATTGACTTGAATCAGTCCATGATACTTCACCGTGCACCAGGAAATGGATTTTAGCAACTTACTTTTCCACAGCTGATCTTGTTTTAGCTCCTTCGCATCACCTTCAAGACGCACACACAAGGAGATTAGGCCTTCCAACATGTGGATGTTCCTTTGACAATTTGTGAATAATTCTGAAGTCATTCTTTGCGCTCGCTACTTCTGTACTCTTCACAAGGCACAATTAATAAAAGGAGATGCAGAAGCTATATTTAGAGAGCTTAAAACTTCTCATTACAATCTGTATTTCATTTGACATTGATACCAACAAAGCTTAAAACCGATTAAAATGCAACTCTGAAAACCGCAAGCCAGATTTTAACCTCATTGGGAAAGAAAGCAGCTCTCTCGATGCCCTCACTTTTAGCTCACTCGAAGCGTATACACGTCTGCGTTCACTTTAGAAATGGAACGATCTTCGTCAAAGACAGCTCTTCAGAGGTCTCGCTTTCATTGTAACTGACGTACATAAAACATGTAAAATGCAGTCGAGGCTACAGAAAACACTACCATAATTGGTTGTTATTATATATATTTGCACACACAGTTTTAGTTACACATTTGTGCCAATTTTAATTACTTATTCTGCACGGTGCCTTGCCCGCATTCGTATGAAGACAGCCTGAAAGGTAAATGTCCAAAAGACATTTTATGCTTTTTATGTTTATGAACGAGACTAACCGGTGGACCTCTAGCAATTAGCTCAAAATGCACTGATGCACAAAGTGGTCTTTGCCAGTTGTGTCATTATGAGGTCATACCCTGACAAAACTGTGTGTCACAATGAGAAGACCCAGCAAGTGAACTGCCCGTCGGTGCTGCAGCCTTGGGCTGAAGGAGAATCCGATGGGCAGACTACGTAAAAATGGCAGTGAAATCACAGCAACTAGTTCAGCAACAGACAACCATGGAGCAACACCACCACCATCGCCAGTTCTAAAACGTGTGAAAATTTAGCTCATAATAGCGTGGAGACTTTTAAGAAGGGGTTTGAAGAAGAGGCATAAACAGGAGTCACAAACAGCGTCTGCGCCAGCCCTGGGAAGCGAGCACGTGCTAAGGCGGCTTAGCAGTTTATTTCTTCTGAGGTCCTGAGGCTTGAACTATACAGTTCAATTTGTTTGCTCTTGTCATTCCCATAAAACGTGAACATTTGCAGTCGTGTTCTGCAACACCACTGCATGGTGGATTCTTTGCATTAGGACTACAGAAAAGAACAAAAGCACTAGTGCTGAAAAAAATAACACCAACTTTGCAAATTAAGTAAAATCAATATTGACTGGCTGTCTTTCAATCTCCCAATAAAGTGCAAGTCAATTGCTTGTTTTGATTTAATCAGCAAGTTTTGCCATTACCCGGGATCAAGCTTAAAGAGTAAACGACTATTTTGTTTAAGAAGTCATATATATGTGCATATACATGCATATATATATGCATATATGTGTGTTTATGCATGTGTGTGTAAAAGTCCAAACCATGCCCAAAACAAGATGTTATGAAGTCTTTTTACTTGTATTCTTTTAGAGAGTACTTAATCAAGATTGTAACAACTTACTCTTAAATGAAGGTGGGAGATCAGACAGGAAATAAAGATAACACCACTTCTTTTTCAAATGTCACATTTAATGTTTTCACCACTGTACTTCAAATCTACATTTTACAAAGTGACCAGCAAGTGTGCCACATTAACTGACCAACCTCTGAGATTTTACCTTTCATACCAGTGTCTTCTTGGGCTCTTTTAATTAAACACGTTTCTCATTCAAGTGAATTGAAATGCTTCAGTTGGTTTTATTCTCAGGAGCCTCATAAAAAACAAAGATATTGCACCATCTTTGTTCAGTTATTCAATGTTTGTCTCTTTCACAGCAAATAATTACTTCATTGAAGTTAAGACTTCCAAACATAACTTACTAATAGTCTCCAATTTCAGCTCAGATCACTCTTGTTGAAAATACTCTGCTAAATACAGATAACTTACAATAACTTTAACAGTTAATTGTCCATAACAAACACCACGGTTTTTCTCCAGACCAATGCTCAAATTTTAAGACCACCCTTTAGTATTTCTTTGTACAGGTGAAAAACAGTCTTCAATTTTCTAGTCTTGTTTTAAATATAAAAATTGGAAGGGACATTCAAGTTTCAAGTCTCCACACTGAACTTAAAAAAAAAAAAAAAAAAATAATAATCATGTGGAGGTAAACAAACCAAGTTGTATACTCCAGGAGGTAGAGGCCTTCAATTTGTGTTCATATATACATATGCACAGAATTCAGTGTTCCAACAGAAAAAGAATTAGCCAAAAAGTAATAAAAGTTATTTACTACTGTGACATTTCAAGACTTCCACAGCTTTGCCTAAAAGACACGAACACAATTAACAGAATTCCCTATGTGCTTTTTTTTTTTCACTTTTCTTTTTTTTTTTTTTTTTTTCTCTCTCAACTGTCCAGTGCAGGAAAAAATTCTCACAAAATTTCACAGACCTAAAATGTGCAAGCTAGTTTCTCTCTATACAGCAATGATGTCAGGGATCTCTGAAATTAGCCCATAAATGGAATTATTTACACACATAGAAGATGCATGCTGGGGGGTTTTATGTAAGAAAGAGCAGAAAAACTTCTAATAAAAATAGATTAAATATATATATATATTTATACTGGGTAAGGAAACAGAAGTTTAGTCTCTCCTAGTCACAAACTCATTCTCTCTACTCACAACATTTGATTTTAGAACAGCACACATCACCATCACAGCTCTAGTGAGAAGCTATTTATAGGATTCGATCATCAGGTGACGCGCCCACTTACTGTGGCCACTGTCACCTGATGGGACTTCATGATTGGTCGCAGTCAAGTTTTCTGTATTCCTTAGTTTTAGAAAACCCCAAATCTTCAC
>NW_009634167.1:56369-62731 GCF_000690535.1 Cariama cristata | reverse complement strand
TCAGGAATGGCTCAATATCAAAATGTATGTCTATCTTTTTGTACAATCTCACTTCAATAAAAAAAAAAAAAAGAAAAAAGAAAAAAACCTCCCCAAATTTGGTTCAATTCTGTTTGTTCTGAGCTGAGCCATCACAGCTGCGCTAGAATTCATAAAACACGTGCAACTCTGGGTAAAATATTTTCTTCTAAAAGCACAACCACTTTACAAGATTAAAAGTCTAGTACATTTCTAAATATTATTCATATTGTACAAGTAGTGGTTGTTAATTTAAAACTTCATTAGTAAAATTACAGTACAAGCATGATTAACCTCCAGAATTGCAAATCCCAGACTCCAGTGGAAAGCTACATTACATCTTCAGTAGTACATTATCTTCCACTTTACTCCCAAACCAATGGAGATGGCGGCATCTCAGATGGTTGAGCAACCGTGGAACTAGAATGCAGGTGATACAGAAAATCAGTGTTCATTTGCAATAGCTAATAGATAAGAAAGTTAATGCTCGACCGGTAAGCAAACACTTCAAGGAAAACAAAACAAAACAATCCAAAACAAAACAAACAAAAAAAACCCAAAACCAAACCAAAACACCCCAAGACCAACAGTTAACAGCACTGACAACAAATATTTCCCTATACTCTATCTACTTCTTTTCTTAATGATTTTTCATCTATCAGTCATTCCTCTTCATGTTTTTACAGTGCAATTCTGCAATCAAAATTCAACTTGCCAACCTTTCAGTTCTAATTTTAAGTCTGACTTCTGTACTTTTAGGCAAAAATATTACTTGAAGCTTTTGCACATTTTACTTAAATTCTAGAAGAATTCATAAAAATATGTTTTAAATGTAACCACACAAGGTTGTTTTTTGCAGAAGTTGTCTGTGGGCCTTTCCTACTCTCAGAAACTTAAAACAAAACATTTTGGATGTGTGAATTCTGTACTACTAATAAATGTGAATTAATATCAGATGTGATTACATACAGTTACCTAATAAAGCTCTTAAAAGCAGCAGACTGAGGGTTGATGCAGAGAGGCACTCTGTTTCCTTTCTGCTGTTCCAAAATGAACTGATGAATTATTTCTGTACATAGGAGAAAAATAAGAAACACCATACCATTAACACTTTTTCCTTCAGTAAAATGCAATGTAGACTGGAGGAAAATATAGCTTCCTTTACCAAAAGTACATTTTAGTAGGGATAAAAGAACTCCAGCTTCCCTAAACCTAATCTGATGCCATACCTCATAGCATAAATTCACACAGAACTTGTATGTGCACACTAAAATAATTTTATATAAAATAAAACCTTCATCACCATGATAATAATGAAATGGTGATAACCAGTTCTAGATTAAATCCCACTTTTAGTGTAAAGACAAAACAAAGTAGCAACCCCAAAACCAAAGAATTCTCAACTTGAACTTGATTTGCAAACACCAAGAACACAGTTCCATTACTCAGTCCAGTTTGATTCATGAATTCGGTTCCTACCACCAGGCACAAAACTGCCACTTGAGATGATTAAAGCAAGAAAGTAAATTTTCATAAGGAAAGAGGAACTCTATGTACAGCTGCCATACAAAACATCTTCTCATACACACATGTGCCCACAGCATGCCCCGAAAAACAGAGCCTGGAAGGTTTGGCAAGGGGCTGCTCCTCTACAAGCAGCAGTGACGTTGCCAGACCAGAGCTCCATACGCCTGGACACTATGTTAGAAGCAACATGCTGGGATCTGCATTGCCATCAGCAAACTTTAAAGGGAGTGTTTAGAGCAACAGGTTTCAGAGAAGACAGCAGATCTATGTACAGCGATGGCCCAAGAGAGGAGGGAAATGGAAAGAAAAACAGGATAAAAAGAAAACAACGTTACATGAACTCGTATGAACTACAGATGTAAATTTCAGAATTGCAAGTTCAGGATATACCCAAAGTAGGTCGCGTTATGGTGGCAACACATCATGGAGTGGTTTTGTCTCAAATGACAATTATTTGTTAGAAACTGCTGAGGTAACACAATTCTTCTCCCTCTCTTCCTGTTGAGTTATTTGAGAGGTGCCACCAAACAGAACCTAATTCCCTACTACTGTTTCCCATCTCGTATTGCTCTCATAAAAGGACTGCTTTCCTGATTGGATCTGATTTCAAACGAAACCAAGTCTGTTTCATGGCTTGTTTGCAATGATGGAATCAGACTTCAAATCTCTAGTGCTGCAAAGTGACTGCTGGCATTTAGTACCCATCTGGCGCACCAGTTGCCTCTTCCAGGCACCAGGACTGGTTTATCCTCACGACAGCACGGCAGGGCCCAGAGCGCATCCCCTGCACTCCTGCCAGAACCCTGCAGCGGCACCCGCAAGAGAGCCGAGGGCAGCACGGCCCCTGACGTGGGTGTTCCAGCGCGAGCAGGCTGTGACAGATCAGAGGAGACGACGCCAGAGAACTATGAGACTACTCGGCTTCAGTTACTTGGTGATGCTGACCCTTTCTGCGGGACAGCTACCGAGGTAACGCCTCGCTCCCCGAAAAGGCAACAGCTGTGACTTCCCTTTCCTCCCGCTGCAATCCTTCAACAAAAGAGCGAGTGGCATGGGGAATGCTGACATCAGAGAAGAATGCTTTTTAAGGTTTGAAACCAACAGACTTCTGCATGTCAACTAATGCATGTGATATTATATTATGTCAGAACGTTTACAAGCAATTCTGTCCTTTTAGTGAAAAGAAATGATGCCCAGCATCTACCTGGGAAAAATACCTACAAGAAAAAACCACCCAGGTTAGTGTATGCATCCAGATTGCACAACCCAAACACCTACTACTAAAGCACAGAGCAGGAAGATAAATGCAGATGCGAAGTTTAACCACTACTCACCTTTAACCTGCCGAACAGAACTGAGGTTCTTTTCAAAAGTGTCATCAAATTTGGGATTAGTGATGGGTTCAAAATCACTAGTATAAACTCTTCCAGTAGATGTGGAAAAACAACATTTACACATACAAGTGTGGTATCGCAACCGCCCTTCATCAAGATATGGGTGAGCTAAGGCATCCTTAGCAGATATTCTTTTGGACTGAAATATTGCATTTAAAGAAAAGAAAATTTAAAAAAAATTAGTTAGGATATTTTCAGAGGTATTGAAGCAGTCTAAAGAATACTTACGCATCAATTAACTCTAAATTGTTTTGTAAACCCCTAATCACGTTAAAGGATTAGTTCATGTCAGAAAATGTTTTAGATCTGCAAACACTGCCACTAGAGGGGAGGTTTTGCCTAAAAACAAGCAGCGTTGCTAAGATGACATTGACCTTTCTGTTCTATAGCTAATGACAGGAAATGCTGCTAATATGATTTTTAGAAATAATTTTTTTCAATAATTACTTTTTCCAGATAACCTTAAAACGATGGCTCCTACAATAAATCAAAATAAGCCCAAAGAATTTAATGTTAGCAAATACAGCATTTTGTAGGTCCCTACTCTGCAAAACATTTTAACGTGTCCTTAAGCACATATTTGAAGTAAAACGCAAATTTAAGCATCACTGATAACAGACTAATTCAGGATATGGCACCTGGAGTTCAGAGAAATACTTTACACATCAGGTTTCAGAAAACAAGTGGTGAAGGAAGTGCAGGGAAGAAGTGGGTCAGAGCAATGGTTTAAATTACAGTGTCTACTTCCACATTACTAAGACTTTTTGTGCATAACCCAAGCAAAGTAACTCAGTCTCTAGGTCTCCAACATGATCCCATCAAAAAAGGAGAACACTACCTGCTTCTGAAGAATTGCAGACACAAGTGCTACTGCAAATTCAAGGTGTAATGAAATCTGTTGTTATAGGTGAATTCAAAACAAAACAAAACAAAACACAAACCGAACAAAAGGTACTTGCTCAAAGTTACAGAGCAAAAGCAGTGGCAAAGCCTGAAGTAAAACACAAGTGTCCCAATTCCCAGGATCTATTTTAGATGAAATAAAAACCACCTGTTCTAAAAGATTGTCCCGATTCTTTAAAAAAACAAAACCACGTTCATTTAAATGTGATTTGGGAATAATAGTATTCTAAGTGTTGAGGGATTTAGAAAGGAAAAAAAATTAAGTTTGTTTACGTGGAAGTTACATTTCTATGTTTTTTGTTCAGTAAAGCAATCTTCAGGTTTAAAAAAATGAAATCAAAAGGTACTGCCTTCTGAATACTTCATCAGTTACACGCTTCCTCCTTTGCAGTTCAGTCAATCTGTCTATTTTTCATTTGAAATGTTAAGGGGTTTTCTGCCAGAACGAGATAATTAAGACCATCAATTCAGGTATCAGATTTTCTAGTGACAATTTTGTATAGTAAGCCCCAGAGATGAAATCCAAAATCCACAGCAGCACATTTTTGGTAGAAAAACAGATGCTCAGTGGAAAAAAAGATCCTGTTATGTGACTGTGTGGATGCAGAAGGAATTTTTCGTGTGTTGCAAGACCGTGAACACCCACACGTCTCTAATTAGAACTGCATCAAAGTATCTGATGTTCTGCTACCTACACCTAGCTAGGAAAAGATAGCATGATTCATGAACACCCTCATCTTTCTCACTCTGTCGTAGCTTTCTTCAAAAGACCACTACATTTTTAAATGCAAAATCCCCATTCCAGGAGGAAATTAAATTGACCAATATAAGATGGTATTTTTACGTCTTTTACAGTACTGAAATGCAATGTAGAAGAAAATCAGTTAAAGCAGTCCTTTACTTAAAATACTCATCTAAGTAGCAGACAGAAAAAACTGTTAAAACCAGAAGTATTACAAATAATTTAAAATCATACTTACTGGATCAAAGACCAACATTCTGCAAAGGAGATGAACTGCTTCATGTGTAGCTTGACTGGAAAGTGTATATAGGACAGGAAGGGATGGCTGTAGGGGAAACAGGAGAAAGAAAAGTACAGATAGTTGTCCTGTCAAATCCATCAGCAAGAAAACACTGTTACAGCACGCGTTATTTTACAGTTACCAAGGACAAACTTCTCATTAAAAAGGACACGCACTACCTAATGCTTTCCAACAAGCCAATAATCACTATTACAAAACGCAGCAATTGTAATAGAAATGTAATTGATTTTTTTTTTTCCCTTAGTTCAGATGTAATCCCTGGACAAACCTGTATTTTATTTATTTATTTTTCTATATAGACACCACTTTAAACGGTAGCTGCTCAAGGGTTTGATTAACCACATCATTTCCAGTATTTCATTTTTCTGATCTCAATCACTGCCAAATTATGGATTATTTTGCTTTTCCTTACCCAGACGATCCATATCTAACCGACAGTGACATCTAGTACAATTCAGACGCCCTTCAGGCATACAGCTTTTTACAGAGAGATAAATAGGCCAACTACCAAGGCTTGAAGGTCTGGGGGAGGGGGGTTCAGTGAACTCCCCCTTGTTTTACAGTGCGGTACTCGGGGCATGAACCACATGGGTGAAAAAGAGCCGGGCCATCCCAGAAGCTGGTGGCAGTAGCGCGACTCTTGATCTGGTCAGCCCCACAAAAACCACCTCTGCAGATCCTTTTCCTCCTGAATTTCCGCGTGTTGCTCACACTCACAAGCACAGCAGCCTGCCCACTCTGAAGGTCTCCAGTTTTAGCTGACAGGGAAAAAACTCTGTGGTACGAATACCCTAGTAACGACAGATTTTAAAGACTGGGGACATCCAGCCGTTTCTGGGAGTATGAGCACATAACCTTCCTTACAGCTACAGATCTGGAGGTGAGCACAGACCCCCAGCAGCACGTGCCGCGGAGTACAGGGATTACACAGCTGTGGGTATAAAGACAACTGCTTCTCCAGCCTCAGCAACGCCGCTGGGCCCTGCCAGTTCAACCAGCAGATCATATTTTAACAAGATTTTACTCAACATAAGAAGTTGCCATTTGACAACTTTTAACTGCACATATTCTCTAGCCCGAGAGTCACCTTCAACTCTGGAATTAAATGTTAACACTAAGGTAGCAGAATGCGAAGACAACCCGTCTCCACATTCCTAACACGTGGGAAGAAGTACTGACCGGAGTTGCCTAAAATAAAACAGATTAATCAACAACAATGTTAATGTTACTTGCCATTCATTTTAAAGCGTTAGCCGTATCCTAGACTCTCTGGAATGAGCTTCAAACATTGGGTTTTTTTAAAGCCACAACTATGTCAGTCTCCAAAATCAAGTAAAATATTTTCCTGCTTAATTGACATTATTCCTATTCCTACTTAGCTTAAAGAATGGCAGCAGAGTGCGCTACAGTTAGTCATCAAAGTAAATGAAGTGTTGCAAAGCAAGCGAACAGTTACTCCTCTAAGTGAAGGGGCGGG